>NW_018164855.1:220385-253121 GCF_001263595.1 Phalaenopsis equestris
CGAACCCAGCATAATATAAACCCTATTTAATTCCTTATATTAAATAGGGGAACTTGTCGGCCAATACATTGGTTTCGCAGACCAAACGGATGTCATAACTTTCTTTAGTTTATTTGATCGAGCCTCACTCTCAATTCTTGCGTCATCCTTCGGGATAGATACATGATTTGAGATAAAGTGCTCTTTCATCTAAACTATGAAAATTATGGGGTCAGTTTGACTTCATCTTTTTCAAAACTAAATTTTTTAAAACGTCCTTCCGAAGCGGGCAACGGGATTTCAATTCCGATGACCGACAGCTTCTTACGGGCAAACCCCACACCAAAAATAGTGCCGACAGCGATGCTAGAGAAAGTTTGGAGCTTAGAGCAAGCTGAGAGTTTGCTTCCTCAACCGTCATGTACGTGAAATTCCTAAATCCCTCACAAACATTCATTTCTAAAGCCCCCTAAGTCTGGTTATTAGAGGATTGAGGAATAAAATATTGTGTTTAGAGAAAGCAGATATGTTCGATCACCCGTTCCTTTAGGTTTGATCAATCGCAATGATCTGATCACATGATTCTTTGAGTTTGATTGACCGCCTCGATTTGATCACCCAATCTTTTAGGTTCAGTCGGCCATCTCGATCCGATCATCTAATCGTTTAGGTTTGATAAGCTACCTCAGTCTGATCACCATATCCTTTGCGTTCTGTCGGTCGTCTCGGTCTGATCATCTGAACCTTTCGATTTGATCGAACGCCCTGAATTTGATCACCCAATCCTTTGAGTTCAATCAGACACTCCAGATCTGATCACCCTATCCTTTGGGTTTAATATGCCTTTCCGACCTGAACACTTAATCTTTTAGGTTTGATCGGTCGTCACAGCCTAATCGACCAAACACTTCGGTCCAGATGGCCATTCTTAGCCAACTTGTTTTGATCGCTGCATGCTTGTATGCATTTTTGATTGTTGCCTGTCTCTTTAAATGTGTATACAAAATCTTTTGATGTCATGTCTAAGATATTTTATTGCATTTAAATATATATTTGTGTAGTATGCTTTGCAACATTTTGCTTATTCGAATGTGTCTTTAAGCATCCTTGTTTGGGTGTCTATTTAAGCAGCCTTATTTGTGGTGTCTCTTTGAGTACCTGCACATGAAATATCCTTCCTTCATACATCCTCATATGCATGTGAATATATGATTGTACACCTTGTGAGGAACTGGCTCACATACAACCACCTACCTTGCTCCCAATGACACCGTATAGAATGCCGCAGGCATTTCACGTTGTGCTTAGTATGAGTCATGCTTTATAGCTATTGAATTCATGTGAGGCACAATGTGTGTACACCTATGTATGTGATCCTCATGTGGCACAAATCACATTACCTAGCTTTCTGACACTTAGCTTGTCCTATATGATTGCCATTTTGCATCTTTTATGCTTGCCCTTTTGCCTTCGGTGCATGTTGCATCAACAACATGTTTGCATGCGCTTAGCGGGTGCCTCTCGGGTATGGAATAATTCCTTTATCGATATTTTATGCTTGATGCAAACTCACTTATAGATTTTGTTCGCTTGTTGCATGACACCCGAGTTGGTGCCCGGGGCGAGTATAATTCCTTTTTATTAGTAGTCTATTCCCGGTATACCCAGTTTACATGTCATGTGTATATGATATTCTTATATTCTTTTACATAATGTGTGATTCACCTCTTTTGCGATCGTTGTGATTATCCTTGCTTCGATAGACAATCACAATGTGTTGGGACTTTTGCATGATTATATGCACATTGCCAATTTGTCTTGATGGAATATCTTACTTGTGAGGATGAGCGACCCATTTATTTGTCATAATACCTAAACGATCATTGCTCTCGAGGATAGCTCAGTAAGCAATGCAATTTTTTGTATTATGAACAACTTGCATATGCCATTGCTAAGGATCCAAGAACTCTAAAGTGCGTCATTTGCATGTTACAGACCCACATTTAATAATTTTATTCTAAAGGTATAAAAATAGATATTTTTATATTGTATATTATCCGCCCTACTTTTAAAACTATTTATTTTAGGTTATATGTGATGCCACTTATTTTTAAAATGTCACCTTTCCAGTGATGTATTTTAGATCCTTTGGATCCTTATGACATAGCTCATGTGACGATCCTATCAAAGTCAAACACTTAGACTGCACGCCTGCACTGTGCACACACTCAGATATTGTGAATAAGAACAATGTTATATAGTGTGCTAGGCTAGGACTAGGGTGCTAAGTAGCCTTTTTTGATGTCTTGGTTATAGTTCTCTGTTGGTTTGGTAACCCTAGCCGAACTTCATCTTTCGTGTTGCTTTTGTGTTTCAAACCCTACACCAAAAATAGTGCCGACATTAGGGCGGTCTTCTTCTAATAGGGAGGAGTTATAATGAACGATGCTTACACTTTTTTCTGCAAGTGTTGTTAACCTCTCATCACATCAAGCATGGTTTACCATGTTGCATGTATATAACTTTTATGCTAAGTCTGTTTTGTGTATGTTAAGTTTTTGTTTTTTACATTTTTATATGTACTTTTTTGAGTCATAGAAGAATCCTGTAGCAAAAATAAGATACAGACACAAGTTCTGAGATGCTTGAGGCATGAAATCATGAGGTAGAGACCAAGAGTAGATGATCGTGTCCCATATCTTAATTCCACACTTTCTTTGATTCATAACATTTAGGACCAAGCATGTATCTGCAAAGCCTGACCACCTTTTTTGTTTTTTCTGGGATATGTTGCTGACCTCGCGACACCCGGTCTGTTATTGTTTTATTTTGGTCGGGTTTGCTTTCCTTGCATTGTGTGCTTGCCTTTTCACCGTTATTTGATTATAGTTTGTCTGAGAACACTGCACTATAATTTAGGCTCTTTAAGGACCCTAAAATTATAATTTTTCTACAAAATTCTAATGCTAAAATATCAAGATAAATCAAAATTTAGGCTTACAATATTCAACTTGTTAAAATATGCACTTTACTTTTCAGCATGAACTTCAACCTGGTTTTAAAATGGTTTGCATGGCATGAAAAACTATTTAATAAGTCTACATGGTCATTTTAGTATTCATAAGGTCTCCACTCTTATGACTAGACAATTGCATCATATTACATTTCCCAAGGAGAAGCCCCCGCGCTTCTTCAATCAGACTGACCTAAAATAAATTTCTATTTAGGTGATTTTCTATCACGTTTAGGGTGTTAGAGGCTTCCTTGATCCAGATGAGGAGTAAGTCTCATTTTAGGAGTGTTTTCAGCTTTGTAGTTGGACATTGACACACCTTAAAATTACCTACTTTTTCAGATATACTTTATGCACAATTTTAATGATAATGATATTACATTTTAAAGGAAGATGTTTTACATATTTTTATTTTCAGGTACAAGAAATCGAATTTTGAGGAAAATGAAGCAAAAATGGTGCAATTTGGAGTAACAACGAGCAAGAACGAAAATTCTGACTTGATACATTTCGATATGTCTTTCTATGCTTAATCTACTTTACATTTCTCATATGTTTTTGAATAAAATTACACTTTAAAGAAATGTTATTTTCATGTTTTTTTTATAAGTATATCTGTTAGGAGCGAAAGACAACTGAAATAGGGCGAAACAGAACTAAATTGGAGCCAAACGGAGCAAAACCGTGGAGCTGTTGTAGGGTGGCTTCTACGGCACCAAAATCCAGAGAAATGGCACATGAGGTGCCAAAGACGATATAAGATGGATTAAGGCAATTCAGGTCGAATTTTGGGCAAATTTTGAAGGCTCCAAATAATTCAAATGCCCATGGAGCGATTTAATGCATCTAAACACTTTGGAAGGCTCTTTAATGAAGGGATATGTCTCTTGAATGGATGGACATGTCTTTTGAGCTTTAAAAGGTGTGACTTTTGGAGAGAAATTTGGAAGGAATTTTAAATTCCTTTTGAAAGGTGGTAGCTCCTAATTAAAAAAGAGAGGAGTCTAGAGCATGAGGGTGGCGTGAGAGTGAGAGGAAGGCTTTGAAGAAGAGATGATTTTCTTTGAGGGTTGTGAGAGGAGCGGGAATGTGAAAAATTTCTTCATTCATTACATTTCTAGGAGAGAATTGAGTGTCATTGTAAAGAAAGAAAGTGCTTAAATGGAACTTCTAGGGATTTGCTTGGGAATGAGTGTGAGATAAGCTGTGTTTTTTTTTTCTTTATTCTATAAACTTGTTTTTAAATATGAAATCCTTGTTTTGTCGTATTCTTCTCATGAATTCTGAGTAGTCTTCTTCATCATTCTCCCATGAGATTTGATTATGTGAAAAATTGATTTTGTTTTATACGGTTTTAAATGTCAATAATTTGTGATGATTCGAACTCTGATTTTCATTTAATTTTCGATTTGGCCAATTAAAACTTGTCAATTGAAATGTTAATTGGCCAATTGAAATGTTAATATGTGTTGAGAAATATATGATCCAAAAGGGCTATGATTTCTACAACATGGTGAGAGTCACATTCGATTTCATGGGAGAAAATGACATCCGTGAGGTTGAGTGTAAATGATGCAGAATTTGAGATTTTAAGGTGACAGATTAAAATCCCCAATTTGGTCCAGTTGATTGGAAACGAATGCTAGATTGTTAGCCTTCAGGCGAGGGAGTAGTGGGAGCTTTGGAGCGGCAGACGGTATCCTCCCAATCTAACCATGGAATTAAGGACCAAACTCTGGATTAGTCAACGCTCGTTATGCACTTGAAAGATATATATAATGATTTTAATTTCTTCACAATCCATGGTTTTTAAAGAAAGCCATATATTATTTGAAACGATACGTGCACTTGCGTATAACTACTAGTGTGTGAACTATTTTATATATTTTATATAACATTTCGATTTTGCACATTAAATATATAATATAAATTGGGTCAAGATTTTGTCCATATTTTTGGAAGCTAAATTACTACGTAAAATTGGGACAGGTCAAGTTTTTGACACTATTATCAGGGATTTAAATTGGCATAAAACATACATAAAAATAACACAGCAGGGGCACATCAGACATCTCTTTTCTCTTCCTGCCGGTGGCATCTTTGTCATTTATTTGGCGAGTATAAGTCTCACTTATGTGATCCTTTATAGGTCATAGAACTTAGAATTTATTTTGTTTAAGCTTAAGGCTACCGAGGTCTTCTTGGACAACACAATTCACAGATTGCTGACAAGGAGTCTCTAATTGTGTTGGATCAACTACCATCACGATCAGATAGACTGAGGTTCGTAAAAGCTTGGGATGACAGATCCATTGTATCTTGACCCGACTATCTCTACCCAATTAGGATTACTCTGCCTCTTCTTTTATTGAACCCATTTGAGCCTTGTCATCATATTGGCATTTCATTGATGTCGTTTTGTATGCCCTAATTGCGGATAAACCGTCACCCATTTGAGATACAATGATTCACCATCTATTGTTATGACCTAATTAAGCTTTCGAATCACTGCTTGGACCCTGTGAGTTGACTTGATTATTTCCTAGACCCAGTATGCCAATGAGCTGCTACCCATTTGGGATGTGAAAGATTCACTCTCTGCTCTGTGGCTTAGCAAAAATTTTGAAAACATTGGGATGCTCCTGTGAGATAACCATCATTTTGGTGACATATTTACCGATCATGATAATGTAAGCAAGACTCATTTTATCGATAATATTAATGGGTATCCCTAAGATGCAATTAACAAAAGGGACGCGTTCCTTTGGGAGTATTCTTGACCCCAGAATAGAAATGTTCTTTTTTGTTCTTTGGTTAAGAGTGACTTATGTAAGGATTTTCTTTGTGGATACCGAGTTTCAATGTATTTCGATCTGATATTGTTCGAACATATATTCTCAACTTATCACACAAGTACATAAGCCTTTCATGTTTCCCTTTTAAATATTTGTTTAGCTATTTTCATCGTATATCCCGTTTTTTCTTATTTCTCTCCTCTATATGATCCGAGAGGGAGATTTCTTTGGAAAGGGGAATCATACGACAAAAACACATATATAGATAAACTGACGACTCTGAGTTTTTGAAAAGAACTAAAACACATTCCTTAAACATTTAAGAGCCATAATAAATGAAAATTTTGATATAATGGGCTTGCTAGATTTATTTTCTCAAAATGCTTATTTTGCTTGTAAAAGCATAAATTTCAAAAGCATTTGTTTCATCAAATTGTGTCATGAAGTTTTCAGTTATGCTTAATTTTTTTTTTTACAACAGTATAGACAAAATGAGGCGTTTGGGGTGATGGTACAGTGACAGTGCGATGCCTCATCACAATTTTTTTTGTTTCCCAAAACTTTAGTTTGCTTGTTTTTTTAAAAACAGTGGTTGAAAGCTACATTTTACAATCGTACGCAACTAAGTGCGTTGGCTGCGAAAAAAACTACAGTTTGACATTTGTAAATTTTTTTTGCTAATAGCCATCGTAAATTTTTGAACAAATTCTTTTGCAGCAGCTTCATTACTGTTTGTGAACAAATTTATGGGTCAACCCCCGCATGTAGCCAGTTGTGAGTAATTGTGCAATTTGCAATTTGATATTTCCTTGCTAGATTAGATAATGCAGTAATTTTACACCTCCTCCCTCCTAATTCATTTAGCCCAATTCTTATATACGAAAATAATAAGAAAAAAAATTGATTGAATTTCCACTTAATTATTTATTTATTTTTAATATTGTGATTCAAATATTATTTTAAGCTCGAATTGCTGATTTTTTTTTAAATTTTGAAAGAATTTAGTCATGAATATTATTAATTAATTATTTTCTTGAATTAATTAATTAATTATTTTCTTGAATCATTGAATTTTAAATGAGACCCATTGATACATGAGAAAATGCCTAAATGCTTCGAATCAAATCACCACCACCGCACTTTTGCGTGCTTCCGTTACGATACGGTTAACTCCGATATTTCCGAAACGCGGTCCTCCAAACCAGACCGTTACGGAATTAAAGTGGATATATTTCAAAATTTCAGTGGCAACATTGTAATAAAATAGATATATGGTAACACCGACTTTACCCTTCAGAATTATCTTTTAGTCCCAATTTTCTATATTCGACTCGCCACGCATCCCTTTCTCCCACTCACTGAAGCTTTGCTTCAAAAGCAGCAGCTTCTGCTTAAATTCTCTGCTCACCCTTTTCTCTTACCTATCTAGGGTTTCCTCCGCCTCCTCCTCCGTAATCATCGATCTCGATCTCTTGTATTCCCATCCCATGTCATGCGGGGTGCTGGAATCTGAGAAGATTCTCCCGTGATTCGGTAATCTACGCTTTTTTCTGTGCTGTTCTGGGATGAAAACAAACTTCGATCACTGCTTTCCTTGTTTTTCTGAGTGTGCGGTTTGTGTGTGTTTTGGATGAATTAGGTTGGTGTTTGTTGAGAAAGAAGTATGTCTTCTTCACGGAGTGGGCCGGAGCAGCAGCCACCTCCTCGTCGGCTGCTCCGGACTCAAACGGCGGGAAACCTTGGAGAGTCCATCTTTGACAGCGAGGTCGTGCCATCTTCACTTGTCGAGATCGCACCCATTCTCCGTGTGGCCAATGAGGTCGAGGCCAGCTATCCCAGGGTTGCCTATTTATGTAAGTTATATTCTTTATATGGCGGTTTCTTTTTTATATATTTTTTGAAGTGACGGATTCTTTGTGCTGATTTGTTTTTCCAATTGTGTGCCGACTGACATAGTGAATAATCGCATTGTGCATTTCATATTTGTTAGCTTTTTAAATTCTCTGTTTTTACTTGTTTGTACTTTAAATTTCATGTGCTTTTAGGGTGTTTTCCTTTCCTAAGGCTAGCTAGGATAAATGAACTTTCAACTTTGTTTTACTAGTATTGTTGAGAAAGTTAGAGAAAGACACATATATTATTTGAAAGCCATCGTTTATGTGACATCTTCATATTGTCTTTAGATTTTTTGTCCTTCGTCTTTGCTTGAAAATTTTCATATTTGGGCACTACTTGCAAAATCTAGCTCTTTACAAGAATAATTTTGATACCGGAACTAGTAGGGAAAACAACGAAAACACACAAAGCAAACTTTTATTAATATATTGATAAGAGTTATAACACGGCACAAGCAGAAAATAACAATACCAAAACATAAGACGACACAAGCAAACATCTCTCAAGTGTATTCCTAGGGTGTTGGAGGTCGGTTAGGGGGATCGGGATGGCTAGCGGGGGTGGTGGTAGCAAAGGCTAGGTGAGAAACTACAGGAACAATTACAGGGCTGGCTGTCCTGTGCATCAACAACGAGAAATTGGGGCATAAATGGTAGGAACAACAAAGGTTTGTTGTCCCGAGGCGGAGGCATCAAAGACTGGTGGATCAGAAGCTATGTTAGCAAAGATGCAGGCGGTTTGGGGTGGCGGGAAGGTGCTGTACAACAAGGTAGGACTGCAAGTATGGGTCAATTGGGTGCTGGGAGGAATTCTGGGAAGGTGTACAACAATGTTGGATTGTTCGAGAAGGGCGGTTGAGTGTTGGGATGGAGTTGGGGGAGATCGGCAGCAAAGGGGAGGGGAGGAGAAAAGTTAGATAAGGGTAAAATGGAAGATACAACACCACCTTAGAGCAGGATACAACCGGAGCACTACTACATCCTCGGATACAACCCTACAAAAGGGAAAATGACTCCACACATGAAATCTGAAAGCAAACACAACGAAAATCGAAAATAATCCAAGTATAACACTATAAGAATTCAATATTAGGACTTATTTTAGGCAATATTTAAAATAAGAAAAAAATATAAAAATAAAAAGAATTCAAATTAGGCATTAGTGAATAAACTAATAGATTTTCAGATTAGGCAAGGATGAGTAAAGTAAATCAGAATTTCAGAGAATTGGTCAGGACTTGTAATAGAAATGTACTAGTAGATTTTCAGATTAGGCAAGAATGAGCAAAATAAATCAGAATTTAGAATTGATAAGGACTTATAATAGGAAAGTATTAGGAAGGAAAAAGCGAGGGGAAAGAAAGGAAAGGGAGAGGTGTAGGGTCGACAACTCCTCCCCTTGGGAACTGTTTGGTCCAACAAAGTTGGACCAAACTCTCCAAGTCGGTCCTCCATAGCCCCAATGTCAGATTCCTTAAGGAGGATATAATCTTCTTGCTTAGCATCCCACCATACATCAAGGATGTGAAAATAGTTTAACCATTCATCAAGCATGTGAAAAGGACTATGTTTGAACAACATATAAAATAGAGGTGTAAATGAGTACAACTGAGATTGAGCTAGGGGTAAATCAAGACAACTTTATTAGTCTGTAGTTATCTCTAACCTAAGCTCGAGTTTAACTCGAGCTCTTGAGTTGAGCTCGAACTCGACTCAATCCATGAATGCTAGGCTTGATCTTAAGTTAAATTTAATCCAGACTTACCCCAATTAGTCTGGTAGCTTAAATTTAAGCTCGAGCTTGACACGATCTCACCTGCTGAGCTTGAACTCTGCTCGATCAATGAATGTTAGTCTTAGTCTCAATTGTTAAGAAAATAAGCAAATCTTAAATGCTTAATTATCTGTGTTATAGTGTGTTCAAATCATATTCAAGTTATGTCGAAACCACATTTAACTCTCATTCAAAACTAGATCAAACATTGGTAAAACTACGCTTGAACCTTGAGTAAGGCTTGTCCAAATGTTTCTTGCTTCATGGCCGAATTTTAATTGAATAATGTTCAAATCGCACTCTAACCTTGGTCAAGCTTGGGTTTACGATTGTTGGAATTATATTTGAACATTTCTCGAATTGTGTTTTTATATTGCTCCTACCATAATCAAATGTTTTTTCAGACAATTTTTTTTTGGGCTTCAAACGTAGTCTACTAATAACTTGTAAGGGCTTTGACCCGACCCGTAATTACGCAGATATTTATGTTTCCGAATATGACTAAAACTTGATCTAATTTATATTTAGCGGCTAGTGAGAATAAATATAATATTATAAAATTCAGATTAATAGTTTTCTCACCAACGGTACTACGCAAGCATACATATCATTTCAAATAATATATAATTTTTTTTTAAAACCTCAGTATCGATCTCACAGAGAAATTAAAGGAAAAAGTAAATTCAGGAATCTTAACCAATAAAAAACCTTAAGACTGCAAAAAATTATTTAAAGTAGTTTATGTAATGAAATAAAGTTTACTAATTCCTACAAATGCAAGTTAAAAATTAATGCAGAGTTTTTAGAAAATTTAAGATATATATATAATAGTAACATACTATATGGGTGCCTCCTATAGTATAAATGTTACAAATAATAGAAACCTTAAGAGTTTTTAGAAAAGTTACAAAAATTTTCTCCTTGCAAATAATTCATAATCAGTGTAGGATTTCAAATGTTTAGAAATTTAACTATTGTTTTCTGACAAATAGTAACATTATCTACTCTTTACATCTTTTGAGCATAAAGGACATTGACTAATCTAAAGATGGTGTCGGCATGTATAGCAGTGCTGGGTGGGTTCTAGTATCTCACTTCTAGATTACCCACTGTTCCCTCTCTTTAGAACCTACCATAGACCTTTAATTCCATCTCACTTCTAGATTACCCACTGTGTCCTCTCTTTAGAACCTACCATAGACCCTTAATTCCAAACTCTAGACCAAATTGATAAAAGAATCTAACATGTCACTCTAGAAACAATAAATTCTACACCCATCAAATCTTATTTCCCTATCTATTTGCACTCCCCCTTGGACGATTGCCATGACTCTTTTCAAAGTGAAATGTGATATTCATTAGTTAGAAATCTTAGCCCTCTTGGGTCTTTAAGTTTTTCAACAAATTTTAACAATAGAAGTGACCAATTTGTAAAGTAAATGAAGGATCGGTGAAAGTACCATCACAAATTTTGGAATAAAAGAAGTTAAAAGAAGTTCTAAATAAAAGAAGTTCTAAACAAATCAAAACCACCACTTAATTACTTCATATTGCAAGGAGAAAAAAGAAAACAACTCAGAACACATGGTGATAACAAAACAAAACATATTTATAAAACTTAAATCCTAAGTACAATACTTAAAAAAATACAAATACTTATTTGAAATATTTCCCCAAACACTCTTTTGAAGTTCCCGGACTTCTCAGACTCCAATAGACTCTTACAAGACTCATAAAATTTCTAGAAATCATAAAGACTCACAAAACCTTACTAAGGTGGCCTCCCATTCTATATGGGTGCCTCCCCTTCTTAAAACCACTCAAGAACTCCCCTTTTACGTTTAGAATTAATCCCTATTTATAGGGCTTCGAAAATCACCAATGGTTGCTTCAAACATCTCTTCAAAATTCGACCTCATTCAATGGATTTTCTAGAAACCGACTCTAGCACTTAGGCGCCAGTCGCGATCCTCATCTGGCGCCTAGGCGCCAGATTTTGGTGCCTAGGCGCTAGTTCGGCTGATTTTAGGCGCCAGTCGCGATCCTCATCTGGCGCCTAGGCGCTAGTTCGACTGATTTTGGCAATTTTCTTTGGTTTGACCAATTTTGCTCATTTTTGATGTATTTTTGCACCTTTTTGCTCTTTAAATTCTTTTTCTTGCACCTGTAACCAAAATTACACAAAATACCTTTCATTAAAACATAATATCTTAAAAGATGAGTATAAATTATGCATATATAAAATAGGTAATTTTAAGGTGGATCAGGCTCAAAACAAACTTGGGCATATTTTTTCTTAAAAAAAATCGATAGAGATACTTCTCAAATTATGTGAATTATGCGGCATATAAAATCAAAATTTTCTTTGAAATTGATTGAAAAATTTAAGGTTGTGGGCAATTGTCATTAAGTGGTTATAGAGTGGGAGGCCACCTTAGTAATTGTTTAGCACGATGAATTTTTTATTCGTGCTTCAGTAAACTCAAACTCAATTTCATCAAACATACTAGCTCGAACTCGAACTTGAAGCTTGATAAACTCAATTTGCAAGTTTGTTAGAAATCAATAATGAGTTGGCTTGCTAGCCGACCTGACTCGCGTCCACTTCTAATATAGAATCTCTTTCTGCAATTCAAGTTACTCATTCGTTTCACTAATCAAAATTATGCAACATATCCTAAGTTTCACCATGAGTCTATGTATTTAATTACGGCCCATTTGAAGGTATTCACACTTTAAAATTACAAAATCTTACCATGTAATTAGAGCTATTCCCTAAGAAAATTTTGATGTTTTAATCTATGATTACATAATATTAAAATTATTTTTGATGCTAGTATTAGTGATGTTAAAATGAATGAGCAACTTTGACTTTGCATTTGAACTAGTTTCACTAAAATTTAAATAGTGCGGTGTCTCTTTTTAAGGAAGAAAATGGTCCATCTCTTTACATACATGTTGAAGCACATGCACATGTGTGAGGGATACTGTAATCTATGCGTAAGGATTTTTATACTATGATTGGAAATTGGAATTTGGAGATAAAAGTAGAGTTAGAAATAAAGTAATAGTTTTCTATTTGAGTTTAAAATGTGAATAGAAGAAAAAAAACGGGAAATGGAAAAAGAAAGAGGCACCATCTGTTTGAAGGATTTTGTTTTTCTCCCAAAATAAGTAGAAATGGAGAGGAATAAATTCATATAAGTAAACTTTTAATAATACTCAAAGATAAGTGTTTATTCTCTTATTATTCTAATCCATCTTTTTTCTTATGAGGGCATACTTATCAAATTAGTTATAATATTTATCTTCCTTTTTTTCTTTCAATCGACGATTAAGAACTATATGAATAGTTTTCTTCTTTTAAAAACTCCAACAGAAAGAAAAGAATGTATCTTTTGTTTTGTTTTTGGCTAACTCTCTTCTTCCTTCCCCGGACTCCAAGGCAGAGTCTCAAGTTCAATGAGCATAACACATCTATGCTTCACAAATTTGCATAAAAATTAATATGCAAATAATTTTCAATTTCTATTGCATCATGTATTATCAAAGGCATGAGCATGAAGGTATACAGCATTTAGACATTATTAGGATGCAAGAAGAAGGCACTGTATAGTGTTTATTATATTGAGTTTGGAAAATATATTATAACCGATATAAAGTGAATATCTTTTACATGGAACATGATGCTAATCCTTTAACAGCTAGAATTACTTAAGTGCATATCTCCTTTGAATTCTATTTAGCATCCATTGTGTACTAATTTCAGGACTCCATATATAATACAGAAATTTGAGATGCACATATTCATGCTGGATGAATATTGTCCATTTCTTCCCTAGTATTTGCTAGTTACAGGATAACATTATTATGAATGTGTTCCCAATTTTTTACTGTTGTGCCGTATTGCCTAAATTCTTTGATGTTGGAAGATCTTATAATTCTGATTAATTTGTTTTGAAGGCGAGCATGGAATTTGACTGATAATTGCCTATGCAATATAACTTAAAATTAAATTTCAGTTCATAATCAGGCAAATATTTTTTTATTGTATGATTCCACAAAGTTAAGGAAGATGAGGAGGGAAAGGCTTGCTAGAACCATAAGCTTATGATAAGACATTGACAATTTGTCCATCATGTAAATTTAGTTTGATTGATCAGGGTCTTTCTAGAATGTAACAGTAGTGTCCACTGGAAATTCTGCACAACAAAAATAATAACGGGTTGAAAGATAGAGTTAGGAAATGGCTTTACATTAGATCCTTTCTAGCGATTTATGTGACTTGCTTTTTGCAGCAATTGACACTATTGGGGAAAAAAAAGCTCTTTAGGAATATGATAAATGGAGGGATAAAGACAAGATCAAGTGGTGATCTTGAGAGCTGTGCTATATAGCAACCCTTGTATGATTCCACTAATTGTTTAGTGGAGGAAGGAAAAAAAAGCCATTTTGAACTTTTGAATATTGTTTAGCTAAGACCTCAACCTTTGAACGTTAAATATGGTAGCTATCTTTTTATGGACCAGCCATGGTCATTGATTTCTTTTGTTTGGTTTTGTAATTCATGCTATGTAGCAGTTTCTTGTATGTTATCTGATACCTAGAGCTTGTTTGTGACCGAAAACTGTGTATAAAACATTTCTGTGTGGTCAGCTTTAAAGCACGAATCATTCTACTTAGTCAAGACTAGAAAGGGATCCAATGAAAAGCTGTTGGATCAAATCTTTAATTGAATAGCAACTCAGATGGAGTCATACCATCGTTTTTTTGGCTTTTTGATTTTATGTTATGTAGACATTGCTTGTATTGTATTTAATACTTGGGGATTTTCTATGTACCTACTGATGAATTTTTACCTTACTGATCGATAGGTAGGTTCTATGCTTTTGAAAAAGCACACCGATTGGATCCAACATCAAGTGGGCGTGGTGTGAGACAATTCAAGACTGCTCTGTTGCAAAGACTTGAAAAGGTGGGTTATATATATTTTTCTAGTAACGAAGGATATGCACCAGCTTGTTTTTTAATGCTGAAGCTTATATTGTTTGAGATGCTTCTATATAATGGTTCTTTTATTTAAAATAAGCATTCCAAAGGATTTTGCTTTGTATTGGGATTTTTTTTTTTGGCTTTATAGATTGTTTATGGTGTTCATTATTAACAATTATTGTAGGGGATTTTCATTAATTTTTGTTTGCACTTGCTTGGTTCATAGTCTTTGGTTGCTAAACAGTGGAAATTCAAAGTCACAAAGATTGATACAAATAATTGAGTTGGCCAACTCCAGTGACACCGTTCTAGGATTCCTTGAAGGTGTTTCAGGATTGAATTTAGTGAGGAGAGATTGTGGAATGACAAGAAAAAATGGATATGTGAACTTTTCGGGCATTGGATGGGAACTAATGGACTTCGATGGTTGATTGAGTTAGACAACAGACAACAGGGAGGATGATGAAACGGTGATTTCAATAAGGAAGAAAAATAGGCTACAAATCTCCAAATATGAGAAAATAGAGAGACAAAGTCTCCAAATAATTTAAACCAAAGAAAAAGTACCAAATATTGTTATAAGAAAATGACTTGTACTAAGACATAAATTTACTCCCTTTATAATTCAAATTTAAGTGAAAATGAACCACACAAGGACCGGTGGTCATAATGATAGTTAACCCAAACAACAATACAAATGCAAATATTATTATCAAAAGCAGATTTGCGATCATAATTAAGCATAATTGAAAGGGAAATACAACGACAAACTGAAACAAATGTTACTAAACTATGTCCTAAGGTGATGGTCAGATTTGGTGAATGGACTGCATGAGGGTGGCGAGGCGGTGGATGGCTATAGGAAGAAGGGGAAGTTGCTGTTGGCTGCGATGGGGTAATATGGAGGTCGCTTGGCTGAAATCAGTGGAAAAACAACGAGGAATCAATCGCTTGTTGTTTCAGGCGACTGTAAGGAATTGACCTGGATTGCGGGAAGAATAGCCGAAATTGTTGTTACGGGCAGTGATAGTGAGGTGCCGTTGGGAGCGAGGAGGGGCTTAGAGAAATAGGTGGTTGGGTGGTTGGTCTACTGGAAAAAGACTTCAATGGTGCTGTTCTGTGTGAGTGTAGAGAGGAAAGGGGAAGTATCTGCGAGAGTAATGTTTTTGGAAATAAGGAAACAAGAGATAAACACCAACCCAGGTTGAGTTACAGTCGGAGCATCTTTTTGCCTTTGGATACAGCTTTAGAAGGGAGAAATCGTGACGACAGCTACTGTCTATACTGGTGTTTTTGGAAATAAGGAAACAAGAGATAAACACCACCCCAGGTTGAGTTACAGTCGGAGCATCTTTTGGCCTTTGGATACAACTTTAGAAGGGAGAAATCGTGACGACAGCTACTGTATATACTGAAAACCAAGAATAAAAGAAAACCTAAGGCAAAGGAAACCGATATGTAAGCCTTTGATAATTGTGATTGGGCCTTGTTTTTGAGAGGAGGTGCTAAAACCTTGGAAAGGAACCAGTCGGCTCTACCTTGCCTGGACCAGAGGGTCGAGGCATGTAAAATGCAAACGGGGCTCGAGCGCCTCTCTTTGCATGCCCATGCCGGTCTCTCGGGGTTGAGGGAGCTTTGATCTCTCTTGTAATGTGGAGTTATATCAAGTACGTTGAAGGTGACAGAGTTGATGTAACCTTTCGTGTTTGAAGGGTCTTTGACTACATCGATAAGAGCATCAGAATTCCACTGTTGATTGCACTGTCTCTCAAAACACCTGAGGAATTTTTCCTATTTGCGAGCAACGATTCATGTTATTCCGATTTTCTGGGGGTACACTGCAGAATTGAACCGAGCCTTCCTGCCAAGTATACTCTGCTGAATCCTCTAAAAGCTGACCAAGGTCGGCTTAGCATGATCTGAAGTGAGGGTAGTTTGAATTTCCCCAAATGATGGTGGTCATGGAGGTAAGCTATGGAGCAGGATGCCCTGAAACTCTTTCTATACTAGTTACCCTTTGTCTGCAACCGACTTTTCTATCTTGCGGTCCTCCGTCATAATGAAGATTGATCCTCCTGATGCTTCTCTGTTGGCAAGAGTACCTTTAATCTTGGACTTCATAGAAGACGTAAGGACGATGAACTATGAGTATGTGTTCTTGTACCTGTCAAGCCGAGTCCTGCAATCAAACTTCCATAACCTTCCCAACAAAAGTGACAAGCTTCCATGGGCATCACGTTGCACAACACCTGATCCTGTAGTTCATTCCCAATTGAAAACTCCACGTGACATATTCTGTGAATGACGATTCTGTTCTTCCTCAACTATGTTAGGTTAGAGTGTCTTTGAGTTGTGAGGCTCAACTTGTCCACCAGATGCGTTGATGCTGTATTCTTGCTGGTTCATCTATCGATAATGAGGCTGCATACATTTCTCTTCACAGTGCAACAACCAATAGAGGTTTATACCATGTTGTGACAAAGCTGCTGCTGAACCTTCGTAGTCTTAGTTTATAAAGCCTGTTGAACCACAATCATCTTGCCCTCATTTGGTGGAAGATGATACTCACCATTTTCTTCAGCTGCTTTTTCGTCCCTAACCACCTCTGCTATGCTCGGTAAACGAAACAACTCGTCTTGTCAGGTAATTGGAAGCGATGTGCCGAAATACATGACATTTGAAGCATTTTCTGGTCAGGACTATTGTGGGCGAGCTATTATTCTCAGGCATCTCACTTTAAATGGCTTGTTCTTCTCCTAAATATTCTTCTTGACTCCCTGAGATGTGCTTCTGTTGATGTCTCCAAATGCGGGTGGCTGTCTGAATGAGGGCGGATGCTTGTTATGTTTTGGCTCTCTCCACCTTTGGTGCCTATGTCTGGACGTCACCCAAAAACCAGTAAGACTATAGTTGGGCCACATTACCGTTGGTGGGTTTGAAGCCTCCCAAGTAAATGGTGACATGATCTCTCCACTTTAGAAATTAGCGTCTGAACATCTGGTCTATAGTGAGCTGGTAGATATTGACACCGCATCTCTCATTTAATCTTAGACCATTAGTGATTTTTCTCTTCCTTTCTTGTTGTCAAAGAATCTATCAGTTCACCCACCAATGAGATGCACTCTTCCTTGCAGGCACCTAGTTTTACCATTTTGTTTGGAGGGACGTCCTAGCATGCAAAGACATATTCCAAGGCCCAGATATTTCAAGTCAAATCTTCGATTAAAGGCTCTTCATCATCGGAATTCACATGATGGAAGAGATTCACTCCATTTCTATGATCTAGCAATTCACCATTGTGGCTACGGGTGCTCGTCCGGATGGTCTTTTTTTCTCAATTTCATCGAGCCGTTGTTGTACTCAAAGAACTTGTCGCCGCTTTTCTTTCATGGTAAACTCATTCAACTATTTTCTCCTCGGTGGCATGAGAATGATTCAGGTGTGGGTAGGTGAAAGGAGATGTGTAGGGGTGTTGTAGGATGAGAAAGAAAAAAATTCATTGACCTGATTAAAAAATGAGCAAAAAGGAGAATTTTTGTGTGGAGGTGTGGTGGGTATGGGTGGATGATAAAAACTCTAGGATAGAACTAGGATTAACCCAAATCACAATAGAAAAAAATATTATTACTGAAAGCAAATAAATGATTACAATCAAACACACTTAAAAGGAAAATTACAACAAACAAAACTCAATTCAAAATTGGGCTCGATCCATGGGTGGTAGAGGTTGGCTAAATGGTCGAGGAGCAGAGTTAGGTGGCTGAAATGGGTTGGGGGTGGTTGGGACAACAAAAGAGGGGCTGGAAGCACGCTGACAGTGAAGAAGAGGGCCAGGACAGCGAGGGAAGCAAGTGGGGTGGCAAGCAGAGCGGTGGGGCACGGTGAGAAAGGCTGGAACAACAGGAAAACAACAGGTTTGCTGTCTTCTGAATGACGACAACAAAGGGGTGAAGCGAGGGATTGCAGGACAACAAGGGACGACTGTTCGGGGCGGTGGCAACGAGCAAGATGGGCTGGAATGGGAACACTGCTGTGAAAAAGGACAAAAAGTGCTGTTCGGGGCAGCTGCAGCGATGGAGGATGGTCGAGAGGGTGCGGAGAAGATGCAGAAGGGGATAGGAAAGATAATCACCACTTCGGCAGAGAGATACAATTGAAGAACCACACAATCTCTTGGATACCACACTTGAAGGGAGAAAAATGGACGCATGCAACTACCTTAAACAAAACACGTGAAAAACTAAACTTAAAACATCAGGAGTACAAATATATAGTAAGTGGATAACCCGGTAGTGGCCCAAGAGGACCTACTGACTTCTTGGGAGGGAGAAAACCTAGACTAGTTCGGTCTAGGCAAAACAACAGGGCACAACATCGTTCGCGGGTCACGCCTTTGTTTGCAAATCGCGTGTTGGGGGCTAGGGTTGCTCCCGCGCCAAAAGGTACCTGGAATAGAATAGGGATTAGAGGGTAGTTGGCAACCTGTTTATTTGTTGTTATCTCATTCTTCTAAGGGGATGTTTGGTGCGATACTTTTAACAGGATTTAAGTGTGGATTTAACGTAAATCCAACCAAATATCATAAATGGGTTAGATAAATCTTGGTTAAGTTAGATTCAATTTTTAGTCGTTCTATTTATTAAATCAATTTATTAGTTGGATTTAATGAATTTAGCTTAAGGAAAAAAAAAATTTAAATAGATTACGCCAAACACATCAAATGGATTTAATCTTAACTGAACCAAATATTTTTTTGGATATAATAATATTTTAGATTTGATTAATCCGCATTTACTGGGTTTACTAAATCCTATTTACTTAAATCCTACTAGCAGCCAAACACTCCCTAAAAGTGATTTAGTGTAATAAGTTGTCCTTGCCCTGATAATCTGTTGCAGTAGGTTTTGGAAAGGCGTCTGCAATAGTTAGGGGGTAGAGGGTAGTTGGGAACCTGATTGTTTGCTGTAGTCTCATTCTCCTAAAAGTGATTTTGTGTAATAAGTTGTTTTTGGCCCTGATAATCTCTTGCAGTAGGTTTTGAATGGGACTCTTGAAACTCGGCAGAGATTATTGTTTGCTAGAAAACTTTGTCTGGTTACTTGTTTCAAGATTTCTTGTGCCTTGGATGTGGGAATTATTTCCCGTATTTTCTAAGTTGTAAACCTGGATGAAGAAAATTTTTTGCCGTCAACTTGCCATCGCCTTATTTTTCACTTGGATTGGAATGAAACATCAACTCCAATCAAAATACATACTAATATATTAGCAAAGCAGGCAATGTCTGAACATGTTTTGAGGAACTTGCTATGCGTTCTCATAGGTTGAGCTTTGGGTATTAATACTTAAATTTATTAGTTAATTTATATGCACATTATGGAGCCTTGGAAATTTAGTGCCATCAATATTCCCATATTGCTTTGAATATTGTTAATTACTTGAATAAATTGTCTGCTTACATGGCCTTTACACTTCCCATCTTATATGATAAGGACGTAAGGTTTATTAGTTTTGAAAAATTTTATGAAAGTTTTCAGGATCTGACCAAAATTTTCATTTGCATTTCAAATTCAGGCAGATGGATAGATGAAAGTTGTTCATTGAAGTATGAGAAACTTGCTATGATGTTTAGGAAAAATTGATTTATTGTTATCTACGATTGAATTTTCTAGCACTACCAATGGAAAGTCACTACTTGAAGTGTGGATGATGAAGTCACTACTTGAAGTTTTCAGGATCTGACCAAAATTTTCATTTGCATTTCAAATTCAGGCAGATGGATAGATGAAAGTTGTTCATTGAAGTATGAGAAACTTGCTATGATGTTTAGGAAAAATTGATTTATTGTTATCTACGATTGAATTTTCTAGCACTACCAATGGAAAGTCACTACTTGAAGTGTGGATGATGAATCAGAAGAAAAAAACTCGATGGACCTTATATCATTGCCAGTGAATGTATATTTTGCTATATCATTTGTTGAGCTTATGCGTAAATCAAAATTTGATATTAAATACAAATTGTTTTGCCAAAGAAATTATAAATCATGAAAAGCTTATTGGAAATCACGGGAATGTTATGAAGGTGATTACATGTTAGTTTATATGCACTTAATGCTTTCCACTGAGTATATTTTATAAGCTCCATGCTCAAGCCTCAAGATCATACATAATTCCAAAAAAACATGAATGAAATGGATATATTATCGATTTTCCTGCTAGTATAAATTGGAATATGACTTTCAATGCCAAATATGTAATATATAGAGATACTTTGAGCATTTAAAGTGTCCAACAAGTATCGCTGCAATTTGAATTCTACATTCCAAGTTCCAATTCTGTTACCCGTCCCAATCTTAGTCCGAGATGTTGAGCAGCTTTTGCTGGATGAGATGAAATAAGGTTCTTTAAGGGGCAAAATTATTTTGTTTCATAGAGTGAACCAGCCATTGAATGACCCTTGGATGGCTCATGACAAGTTGCAGCGCTTTTTTTCCAACCTTTTGGATAAGGATGTTCAACATATCTTTTCGCCATGAGTCTCCTAGGGCTAGTCTGATGGATGGTTATTTTTTTAATGAAATATGATATTTTGAGAAGCTGCCTTTCTCTCGTTTTCCCCTCTCATTTTGTCCTTTTGTACTCATTACCTTCCTCTCTTTCAACTCGGTATCACTGGATTATTGTCTAGGGAACAATTGTTTTTGCTTCTTCTGAAACAGCTAGCTGTCTGCTTAAATCTTCTATCCTTTTATGGTGATTCAACGTCTTTAGGACAATGAGCCCACTCTTAGAGATCGGCGCAAAGGCAGTGATGCACAAGAAATGCGAAATTTCTATCAGCATTACTACAGAAAATATATCGAGGCTCTCCAAAATGTTGCCGACAAAGCTGATCGGTGAGTTAGATATATTTTGTGATTTGTAAGTCTTCTAATGTTATTGTGAATTATTTTTACTTCATTTTTTTAATTCCTTTATGCTAATCATTTGCTCCTTTTAGTGCTCGACTTACCAAAGCTTACCAAACAGCTGCCGTTTTGTTTGAGGTCTTAAAGGCTGTTAATCTGACTCAATCTCTTGAAGTTGATAATGAGGCAAGCTGTATTTCTACTTGATTTTCCATAATTTAAGCTGGTATTTATTTATTTATTGCCAGCATGTTAGAATTTCTCCACTTTTAATTTTGACAAAAATGCTATAAAAGCAAGCTTCCAACATCTTCTCTCTGTTTGATGTTTACCATTTATTAATTGATTATATGTTGTCTTTTGTTTAGATATTGGAAACTCATAACAAAGTTGAAGAAAAGAAAAAGATATATGCACCTTACAATGTTCTTCCACTTGATCCTGATAGCGCAAATCAGGCTATAATGCGGTATCCAGAGGTTTTTCTCATAACTCAAGTTTTAGGCAATGCTTTCAGTTTAACGAAGCCTTTATAGGATCTGATTACATTATGATCCTGCAGATTCAAGCTGCAGTTATTGCTCTTCGGAATACTAGGGGTTTACCATGGCCCAAAGAGCATGAGAAGAAACTAGATGAAGACCTTCTTGACTGGCTTCAAGCAATGTTTGGTTTTCAGGTGAATTCTCTGTTTGTTTTTTTTTTTTTTGGGTTAGTAATTTTCTTTTTTGGCTTGTTATTTCATATTTGAACTTCTTTTGGGTTATGCCATGCAAATACATTTCATTTTATGAATTCTTTGAGTATGCAGAAGGATAATGTCGCTAATCAAAGAGAGCACTTAATTCTGTTGCTAGCAAATGTCCACATCCGTCAAATTCCCAAGCCTGAACAACAAGCCAAGGTCTTAGTTCCTTTTTTACTGTGCTTAAATAACTGTTTGTGTGCTGTGCTATTTTCCGCTTTGATGAATTTTCATTTTAATATTGCTATTCTATCTTTCAGTTGGATGATCGTGCCTTAACTTTGGTCATGAAGAAACTATTTAGGAATTACAAGAGGTGGTGCAAATACTTAGATCGAAAGAGTAGTCTTTGGTGAGAATTAAGAAGCCTTTTTTTTTGCGACCATTTTACATTTGAAGTACTTGTAGTATTGGTGTTTCGTTGTGGTTCTCCTCTTAAAGAGTTGATTTTTATCACACTGATATTTAATACATCATTATATTAAAATTCCAGGCTGCCAGCAGGAAGTACAACAGAGAAAGCTACTTTACATGGGTCTTTATCTTCTAATTTGGGGTGAAGCCGCAAATCTGCGTTTTATGCCTGAATGCCTGTGTTATATCTATCATCATGTGGGTTTCCTGCATAACTTTGATTTATCCTATTTCCAGATGCTGTGTTTCTTTTGCCCCTTGCAAAATGACAATAGGAAAAAAAATAAATAAAATAAAACACCTTTTTCTTATTGGCTGTGCTTTATCTTAACTTCATATACTAACCATTCTCTCCCGGGAAATTCATATGATTATTTGTTCCAATTGCATTGGTTCATGTATTAAGCATTAGTGGACACTGTATGATATTGGTCTTATGCTTATGCTGGCATCGATTTGCATCCTTGATTATCTGCTTTAGAATCTTATATTTCTCAAAAGTGTTTTTTGTCCTTTTGCTAGATGGCTTTTGAACTTTATAGCATGCTTGCTGGCAATGTGAGTCCCATGACAGGAGAAAACGTAAAGCCAGCTTATGGAGGTGATGAGGAAGCCTTCCTCATAAAAGTTGTAACTCCTATTCATGAAACAATAGCAAAGGTGCTGAAATATTGTTCTCCCCCCTGCATCCTTCTCTTCTTTTAGTTAATTTTGTTTACTTCTGCAGTTATTTAATTCCCTTGATTAGTGCAGGAAGCTGAAAGAAGCAAAAGAGAAAAATCAAAACATTCTCAATGGAGGAATTACGATGATTTAAATGAATACTTTTGGTACTAATAACAAGGAGTTTTTAATTTATATTCTCTTATTGACTTTTTCCCTGCAAGCCAGTTTGCTATTATCTTAATGATGTGCAGGTCGGTAGACTGTTTTCGTCTTGGTTGGCCTATGAGGGCGGATGCAGATTTTTTTTGTCAACCTCATAAATATCAAGTTGAAAAAGATGGAGTAAGCTGCTTCCTATCTAATTTGATTCAGTATTTGCGGTTTGTGCGCATATTATAGATGTGATTGTGAATTAGAACTATGAGTGAACTTTATCATTTCTTACTCATATTTTAGTTTACTAAGAATAGCACAAATTTATTAATATATTTTAAATTTTCTTTGCTTAGGAGAACACAACCCCTGGTAGGGATAGATGGATTGGGAAAAGTAATTTTGTTGAGATACGCTCATTTTGGCACATATTTAGAAGTTTTGATAGATTATGGGCTTTTTTCATCCTGGCATTGCAGGTGATTTGCTACATTTTTTATACTGAAATATAAAAGTTGCACTTTATAATTTTATTAAGCTTTCCTACTTTCTTTGCAGGTCATGATTATCCTTGCATGGAATGGAGGCTCGCCAAGTGATATATTTGATGATGGGGTCTTTAAAAAAGTGTTGAGTATTTTCATAACTGCTGCTGTATTGAAGTTAGGACAAGGTAAATGAAGCAATTTCTTAACTTGAAGTTGTGACAAAAGATGTGCAGATGTGTTAAGACCGCATGTAGCTTAAAGAATAATGAGTAGGCTAATAGGTTTTGTAAAGTTTGGCAGGTCAACCATAATTGGATTGGGAATAGATCTTTGATTTCTTTTTTACCGGATACTGACTGATTTTTATTCTTAATTTTTTCTTTCCTCTGTTACTGAAATAAAAAAAAAATGTTCTGTTTCATTTTTATTTTTGTATGTAAGTGTTTTGGCTGAATAAGCAATATTTTTATTGTCCTTGGTTATCTACACTTTAGATTCGATTGTTTAATTTGTAAAGGTTATGAAACCCAACCGACTCGCCTTAGAATGTAATGAATCACGTGTGTTTGTCAATTTAGTTCATTGTTCATACCTGTGGTCTTTGGATTTGTGCTAAATCAGACTTTTTTTATTAAACTTGATTTGAATGCAGTCCTATATTTTCTTTGGGATATTCTATTTGAGCATTGTTATTTATAAGTTGATTGATATTTAAAATACTTTTATAGCATGTTTTTTTTATTTCTTTTTTGAAAAAATATTTCTAAGATCATTGTTAACAAGTGTGTGAAGTCATTGACTTAGGCGCGGGTGGATAGGGAGCCGTGGGACAATCCCGAGCTTCCTTCATTCTGACAGAACCAATGTAGACCCGGGAGGGACGATCAACCCTTCCACCATGGATTGGTGCCTCTTTTTTCATAGGGTGGTCCAATCCTTGTTATCTAGGGCTTATATTGTGTTTCATATGTATGAGATTTTTATTTTTCGTCAGGACTACCGCCGATGCCTTTTTATTCCCACCTAGGGTTGTATCCAAAGGCGAGAATGTGCTCTGACAATATCTTGAGCTGGTGTTTATCAATCATTCCCTACTTCCCTTTGCCCCTCCCTGCTGCCGTCGTCATCGTGGTTGCTGCCGCCACCCGGAAAAATAGCCCCTTTGTTGTTTTCTTGCAATCGACCGCCACTCTCATCCCCCCCCCCCCCCCTAGTTGCCTCCAACCATTTACCTACTTGCTGTCATTGTCTTCCAGCCACCTCCAACCTGTTGCCACCCTCTTCCAACCACATCCAGCTTGTTGCGGGCCTTTCCAACCACCTACCTACTTGCCGCCGTCCCTTTCCAACCACCTTCAACCAGGTGCTGTCCTCTTCCAGCCACCTCCAACTTGCCTCTTGCAACCTTTCTACTGTCTCCACCGCCCAGAAGGGCTCGCTTACGTCCACCACTCAACCCGCTTTAATTACTATTTCTTCTTAAACTGGAGCACCACTGCCTTTGACCTCAGCCTTAGTTGAGCTCGTATTTAGTTTTTGTTATGTCCTACTTCCAAGTATCTCCGATTGATCATCTTTTGCTTAACAATAATATTTTGCTTTCCCTTTTGTGGTTTGGGTTTAACTTCATTTAGTATTAGAGCTAGCCTAGTACTGGTCATATTCTAAGGTTTCTAGCATTCACCTCCCCAAAACCCCCACCCCCTGCCTCACGCTCAAAATCTTTTCCACCTCCCTCACGCTAAAAAAATTTCCCCCACCCTACAAACCCCTAAACCCTAACCATGCCGTCGAGAAGGCAATTGCCCGAAACTGACCAGGACTTATCATGGGCGACAGAGCAAATACTCGACTAAGTATTACAATTGCTCGAGGCCGTTGAGCAATGGATCATGGGTGAGGTCACCTTTGATAATAGTGAGATATGTGGAGGATAGCTAGAAGAATAAGGGCTCGTTTGGGGCAGCTTATTTGGGTGTGGCCCGCCGTGCTGTTTGGAAAATGCATTCGGCGGGCGTTTTCAAACCGCCTCAACGCGTGATATTTTTGTATGCTACAGAGTAGGACGCGGGGCAGGGTATGCGTTCGGCGTTCACGACTGGCATTAGGAGAAAATTCCTTCGGAGCCCTCGACTGATCTCTCGCGATCTCCCTCGCCCTCTCCTCCTGATCTCCTCCCTCGCGAAGAACAACGATTCGCCGATATCCTCGATTTGCCGATCTCTTCGATTCGCCGTTCTCCTCCCTCGCAAAGAACTCATCCATAAAAATTTGAAATTTCTTCCTTCTTTCAGTTGCCATGGAGTTATTATAGCATTGCGACCCACTCTCCTCTCCCCTTTCACCTTTTTCTTCTCGTTGGTGGAGTAAAGCTCCCTTCTTTTCAGTAGATGAAATGTGCTTTTGGGTTCTCATGGCTTGATGCAGCACCGGTGGCGGCGCATTTACAGAAATTGGACAGTGGAGGGTATTTTGAGTTAAGGTAATTTCTTTTTGCTGAATTTTTTATTTGGGTTTTGTTTTATTTCGATTTGATTTCTTCGTTTTGGCTAGGGTTTTGAAGTATGAGGGATTTTTTTATATTTTGTTATATAGTTTATTTTCTTTGATTTGACATTCAGGTTTTAAGTTTTTTTTAAAGTATTATCATATGAATTTATGATTACTCTCCAACATAAAGATTTAAGATACAGTTTGTTAGTCAATTATTATGATTTAGTGGTCAATATGTTCTTAAAAATATATTAATTTCACTCAGCTCAAACAGGGGCATAGTGGTCATTTATCCAGTAACAGTTATAAATAAGCTATTCTGAATAAGCTCCCACAAACAACAAAAGTGGTCAATATGTTCTTAAAAATATATTAATTTCACTCAGCTCAAACAGGGGCAGTGGTCATTTATCCAGCAACAGTTGTAAATAAGCTATTCTGAATAAGCTCCCACAAACAGCAAGCCAACTTATTCTGATAATCTGGAGATTATCAGATTATCAGAATAATCTGTTTATCAACAGATTATAAATAATCAACAGTTGTCCCAAACAGACCCTAACTGAACCCCTTTTGTAGGGATGACTTCAATGAAAAGGATAATCAACTCGGGCATTTTAGAATTTAGCATTAGAAGAGGCCGAGAGAGGAATTGCCTACTGGAGGGCACAAAGATCTGAGAGTTAAGGTGGATCTAGCAGGCTTCGACGGGAGGATACGTCCAGATGATTTTCTCAAGTGGATGCTGCTTGTTGAGTGGATCTTTGAATACAAGTATGTGCCCAGTGACAAAAGGGTAAAACTCGCCATTATCAAGCTGATGAGGAATACCTATTTGTGGTGGAATAATCTGAAAAGGAAAAGACAAACGAAAGGGCGGGACAAAATCACTTCTTGGAGGAAAGTTGGAAGAATAGTTGAACCCCTTATGTAGGGACAAATTCACTAAAGAGGAGAATTGACCCGAGCGTTTCAGAATTCAACATCAGAGGAGTTTGAGAGAGGAAGTGCCTATTGGAGGGCACATATATCTGGGAGTTTGGTAGACCTATCAGCCATTGACAGAAGGATGAATACAAATGATTAAGTTGATGCAGATTGTTGAGCGGATCTTTGAATACAAGGATGTGTCCGATGACAGAAGTGTGAAACTCGCCTCCATCTAGTTGACGAGAAATACCTCTTTGTGCTGGGAAAACGTGAAGAGGGAAAGCAGAGGGAAGGGCGGGATAAAATTACTTTTGGGAAAAGATGAAGGAAATGCAACGATAATACCTACCCCCACCTTATTGTTAGGATATTTTCATAAAACTCCATTACCTGTAGCAGAAAGAGCAATCAGTGGAGGAATACATGAAATGTGAACTGAAAGTGGTAGAGGAGCATTCCATAGACAAGTATTTGGAAGGCTTGAAGCCCGTCATCAGTAACATGATACAAAATCAAACTATTGAAAACTGAGAGATCTGTAAAGTTTAGCACTAAATGCGGAGAGGCGACAGAGGTACCCGCCTCAATTCAGGCATTCCCCCATAGTGGGAGGCCCCGACAGAAGCACGGCTCGATGAGTGAGAATGACTAGACAAGAAACTGACAAGGCTTATCATGGTGGAAAGAAGTTTGAGAGGAGTAGCACGCTTAGTACAGTTCCAAACTGGAAATACTTCTAATGCCACATATATGGCCACATTTCCTCTAGCTAGTTGATGAGCCGAGTGGTGTAATTCACCGAGTAGGGTGCCGTTGAGGAAATGGGTGATGAAGAAGCGGTTAAGGATCGGGGTGAGAAATTCCATACCTAGGGAGATAAAGGAAAAATGCTAGTTGTTAGAAGAGTTATGCAAGGAAACTCTAGAAGGATCACTTGTGGTTGTGCTGCACTATCTTTCGCCCCCGGTGAGAGGAAAAGTTTGCAACCTCATTATTGTCAGAGGAAGCGGTGCTAACGTGGGTTTCCGCTTTCATGGCCACGAAGTTAGATTTGGCTACACAGAAATTCTCCCAGCCGTCTCAGATTTTAGCATATGTTTGTTCATAGTAATAATATTTGCTTTGCCTATTATATTTTTTTTTGTGATTTTTAGTTTAAACATAGTTATTTTTAAGTAGATTGATATTTAAAACACTTTTCTAGCATGATTTTTTGTTTTTTATTGAAAATAATGTCTAAGATCATTTTTAACAAGTGTGTGAAGTCATTAAATGTGAATTTATAATGAATCGTTGGCATTGTGCATAATGATTTAAGAGTTTTTATATTGTTTGTAAATATTACTAAATGAGTTGGATTATGTTCAAATTTCATTCTTTATCTTATTTTAAAGATGCTATTTTATGGTGAACCACTTATCTTATTTTAAAGATGCTATTTTATGGTGAACCACTTATCTTATTTTAAAGATGCTATTTTATGGTGAACCACTTATCTTATTTTAAAGATGCTATTTTATGGTGAACCACCTAGTCAGAGGGTTTTTAGGTGTATCTGTGTCTTATGGTGCCATTTTGTGGTAAAGGCACATGATTATATTAGACTTGCGACATCCTTACTGGCGTAGGATCTTTGAGAGTGATCATGTAGTTAAATTTGATATGATATTAATTTTGCGAGTTTATGTTAATTTAAAATTTCCAGACTTGGCAAATAAGCACATAGTGTGACTGAATATTTGCTCTTATGTACTATTAATCTCACTTGAATTTTTGAACTTTATATAATTTTTTGATATTTTTGATGTTTTTGCTTAAATTTTCGACTAATGTGACTTGCATTAAGATTGGGGGTGTGGAGAGGGAGAGAGATTATGCTGGGGAAATGGAGGTGTTGGTGATGGTTGTGCATCAATGATGAGCAATCTCTGAGGAGATGGGATTTTGCGAGAAGTGGAACTTAGAGAAGCGAACCAGTCTAGGATTGTGCGAGGTTTGACACTAAAAAGAGAGGTAGGAAGGTCTTAGTTGCATAAGTTGGGGAGTTCCTTGGAAATGTTGATTGCGAGCAGGGTTGTGGTAGTTGGAAGACTTGCGAGTGTAATGATGTGGTCTGGGTTTAGGAAGCTTCCGACTAGCGATGATGTGCATATGACATGGGACACATGAGTTTGAGCTGAGACGTGCATTAGTTGCGATGCCTTAAACTCATAGGGTGAGAGCAAATGCAATTAGATATAGTGATGAGCGTAGCGTTGGGTATGATGGTCTGAGAGGGCAAGTGGTGGAGTAAGTGAAAGGGATTGGGACTCGTACTGTGGAAGATATTGGATTATAGAGAGAGTGAGAGTGAGAGAGAGGTTTGCATGTTGTTGAAGTGGGATGTGAGGGGATGGTTGAGTAGTGTTAGGTTAATTTGTGTTATTTTATTTTTTAGCTGAAGAAGGCAAAATAGCGGATGTGAAGTGCGATGGTATGGTGTACGTGCATGAGATTTCAAGGATGTGGGATACTAATAAGGATTTTGACGATAGTTGATTTTATTTCTTATTTATTTTATTTAATTAATTAATAACGATAATGATAAAATTAAAATAGGATTTTATATAATTGAATGAAAATTTTAAATACATTAATACTTCTATTTGTTTTTTAAATCAATTGTTTATAATTAAATAATCTCAATGGATTATAAATTAAATGTGATGTCGGATGGAGAGCAACTTACATCTTCAAACCTTATTGATAACATTACTGAAGGATCATTACCTATAAATGATAGTGTTCAGACTGGTACTCAGGTGAGCCTTGCAGCTCCTCATCTTCAAAAAACATCTGGAGCAGGGCGACAACTCATACTTCACATACACTGGAACCTACTGTTCTTACAACGATTGGTAATCTCTGAAGTACGGTTCTACCACCTCATTCGAACGATCAATCTTCGGATGAGGATTGACGGGGTTTACTCATTTAGGAGAAAGAAGAAGAATGGAGACTTACTTGAGCTAAAAAATCTAATGGATGATACTTTGGTTACTTCGGGTAATGGTACATACCTCACGAATTTGTTAGTTGGCTCCCTTTCGAGAACTAGAGGCAGAGACAAGATTAAATTAGAGCGTCCCTAATTATATGTATCTTTTCTATTTTTGGAATTTTGTGTGCGTTGTACCGTATGAGTTGGGTGTCTTCTTTTGGACACACACACAACATGTCTTCAGGCATTTTGGATGTTATTAACTATAGGGGATTTCCAATATATGGAGCTTTAAGAACCACAGGTAATATAAACTGTATCTAATCCTTTATATTAGAAAAGGGAATTTGTCGGCTAACATGAAAGATTTTGAAGACCAAAATGGAAGTCATAAATTCTTTAATTTATTTAATCGTATCTCATAATCAGGTAATGTGTCTGTTCCCTAAGATAGGCGCATGATTTGTAGTGCTGTGCTCGCTCATTTAAATTATTGTCTGTATGAGATTGGTAAGTCTTGTATTTTCAAAATTAAAATACTTTTTTTTCAATATATATATATATATATATAAAAGCCCAAGGGCTAATATATTAAAGAATAAAAGTACAGATAGGTTGTATGAGAGGGCCTAAAAGAAGGCTCAACTCACACAATACAACACACACAACTTCAAATAAAACAAAGATACAAAAGGATAAAAAACCAAAAAGCTACCAATGAGTGTAAAAGTATTAGGGACGTTCCACTTTAGACTTTCCTTTGCCTCTAGTTCTCGGAAGGGAGCCGACTAACAGATTGGTAAGGTGCGTACCATTACCCGATGTAACCAAAGTATCTTCCATCTGATTTCCGAGTTCAAGTAGGTCTCCATTATTCTTCTTCCTCCTAGATGTGTAGAACTGTCATTCTTCATCCGAGGATTGACTCATTTGATCAATGGATTGTTCCAAAGGTGGTCAGACAGGTGTAGGCTGTTGCACATCATGATCCCCATGAACCAGAGTAACAATAACATTTTGCTCGACCGGATGAGGCGGTAGTGAAGCAGTAGAAGTATTGCCACCTGTAATATCAGTGATAGGTTCTAGAGCAGGTGGGGTCTGAAGAATCTCCCTCGCCCCCATGATAGGAGGTTCCAAAGATGGGGGAGTTACAACATTGTGTAAAGACTGAATGATTGACATATTGCCTGCGAGGATAGTGACGTTGAGATTGAGAACTGGAGTTGATTGACATATTGCCTGCGAGGATAGTGACGTCTTTAGGGGTATCATTCTGATGATCAATACTGTCAATAACTTGGAGCTGAATTTTCTGCCTCTGCGGAGCGCTTTTTTTTTTTGGTCTAAGTTGGGGTTGTAGTTGGGGACATTGAGAATTGGAGTGGTCGAACATACGACAGTTCGAACAACAATAAGGAAAAGACTCAATCACAACCTTTTGTCAATATTCATGTTGTTGTGTGCCAAATCTTCTCAGAAGCGGATGAAGTGATGTCTCCTTCAATAAGTACTATGGCTTCAGATGGGCGGGAAAGATTAAAAGTAGGAATGCCCATTTTAAGTGGCTTATCATAAGCTGAGGCAATAAAGTACAACACTTTTTGAGTGAAATAGTGAAATTTTAGACCTGAAAGGCAAATCCAAACCAGAGTGATTGGTGGAGAATGATGGAAGGTTCTGTCTGGGGATCAAAATCCACAGACCATTTCAGAATCTTCATTGCTCTGTTATCAATCCAGATTATCCTTTTAGCAAATAAACGCTTGTAATCCTCTTCATTATTAATTTGTATGAGAATGTGTCTTCCATCTAACAGTCCAATTTTTCGCTCCTCAACAAGGTGCATAAGCTCAAATTCCTTATGAATCAGCTCCATTTTGGATGACCATACAGAACTGACCATACAGAAATTTCCCGACCAAATTTAGGCAACAAGAGTAAACAAGTTGAATAACTTCAGCATATGTAAAAAGAATGACAAGTTTCTCATTCTTCGTATCAGATTTCTTGATGTCTTCCTCCCACTCAAACGAAGGAGGAAAATATCACGATTTAGGTGTATCTGAGGCTTGGGCACCCGCAAGGGCAGCATCATACGACCTGTTCGAAGCCATCCCAATTGATGGAGGTGCAGAGAGTAAATTACGGAACCAAACATGGAGCAAGGATCAGAGGAAAACCCCTCTGTGAACTGCAGAAGAAAAGAAAACTAGCTAGCGACACAACAAAAGAACCAGCTAGCGACAACTAAGAGATGCTCCCGAGCACCACTTCTTGGGACGAAGATCTGCAGAAGCTCGGGCTCAGACGCCCCTCAAAAGCCACAACAAGACTGAGAGCCGCTGAATCGGGACGACGAAACCTGCTGGACAAACGTCCCGAGCTCGACGACCTGTTGAGAGAGCCGCTGAATCAGGACGACGAAACAGAGCCTTTCGGACAAGACTGGAGACGAACACGACACAGTTCGACGAAAATACAGTGAATCAAAAAAAAAAAAAAAAAAAAA
>NW_018164855.1:253613-302492 GCF_001263595.1 Phalaenopsis equestris
GGATGACTTGGGCATATTGTATAAAAATGATCTTAATTTATTAGATTTAAATGAAAACATGACACTAAATAGGACGCAATGGAGAAAATAGGATTCTCGTAGCCGACCACACTTAGTTGGATAAAGGTTCTGTTGTTGTTTACATATATATATATGTATGTGTGTGTGTGTGTGTGTGTGTGTGTGTGTGTGTCTCTCTCTCTCTCTCTCTCTCTCTCTCTCTCTCTATATATATATATATATATATATATAAGAAATGGCGATCTGCTCTGCTAAGGTCTGCGTGTGTGTGTGTCTCTCTATATATATATATATATATATATATAAGAAATGGCGATCTGCTCTGCTAAGGTCTGCACTCGATGACGACGACGACGCAGGTTTCTGCACTCGATGACGACGACGAAGAAGGACTCTACCTTGCGATCATCATCTTCTCTTTCCCGCCAAATGACGAAGGGCTTCGGCGTTTGTTTCTGCAGTTTCGTCGTCTCCTCCTTCGTGCCTTCCAGCTATCTTTTCTTCGTGGATCGAGTTGCGGTTGTCTGCCAAGCTGCGATTTCGTTGCTCTGTCTTCTGCGCATTTCATCTGCGGTTACTGTCTTCTGCACAGCTTCGCCCCGAACTCGTCTTTATTGCTCTATGCCCGACTTGTAGGGCTCTCTTTGCTGTGATGGGGCTTCCTTCTTCGGTTGAACCTGACAAAACATTCTTTGCCCACGTAGTGGGTAATCCTCAAGGAGAGACGGCGGTTATTTTCCCTTCAAGTTGTAAGGAGCATCGTGATGGTACATGTGACTGTCCCTTTATTAAGAATGCAAGCAGGAAAAGTGGGAAGACAACACTTTTTTTTCTCTACGTCAGAAATTTCAACGCTGACTGACAAATTCAAATTTGCTCTTATTGAAAAAGTTCAGTGGGGACACCCACCTATGGAAATTATCAGGAAAAGTTTTGATGACCTCAAATGAACAGGAAACTGGAAAGTGTGGCTCATGGATGTGAGACATGTATTGATTCAATTAACCGTGCTTGAGGACTACACGGATTTTTTACAGAATATATCTTAACATCACTGATAAACCTATGAAGCTACTCAAGTGATCTTTTGATTTCATCCCAAATTATGAAACTCCCGCTGTACCGATGTGGTTTAGTTTACTTGTCTCAAGCTGCATTTTTTTCACCATCTGTTTCTATACTCTATTTGGGTCATTCTTGAGATCCTTTGAAGCTAGATCTTCCTACTTTCAACTTGATCAGACTCTCGGTGGTCAGAATATTTGTGAAAAGGGATATTACTTTTCTTGATGTTACTGAAGTCTGGCTGGGTTCAACCCATAATGATTATTGGCAATAAATCTTCATGGAGCACAAACCCTCATATTGTACCCACTGTAAGATGTTACGGTCATGTCCTTAATAAATGCCACAAGTTTCATCCAAATTTGAAATTTAAGGTTCAAGTGAATAAGGATGGGTCTAACCCCACTGTTCTAGACATTTTAGTTATATATGGGGAGGATGCTACCAGACAGGAGGTGTCTGTTGCCTCTGAGGCCCCCCCTATGGCACTGCTGTTACTGTTACTGCGAGCGATGTGATGCTGACACCTTCAAACCCCATAGAAAACAATACTGATGCACTATTACCTACAAATGTTAGTGTTCAAACTGATAATCAAGAGAACATCGTAGCTCCACTTCTTCAGGAAATATCCGGTGTAGAGGCAACTCATACTTCACATATACTAGAATCTATTGTGGGTACTACGGTTGGTATTCCTACTGCTTCAACTCTACCACCCATCTGACTGATTTTTCGGAAGAGGAATGACATGTCTATTCCAGGAGGAGGAAGAAGAATGGAGGACGACTCCAGCTCGGGAATATATTGGATGATACATTGGTTACTATTGGCAATGACAATCATCTTATCAGCTTATTAGCGTGCGTCTGCCCTAGAATTAGAGGCAGAGGCAAGACCAAATTGGGTCGCTCTCTAGCCACCTGATACTATATATTTCGACACTGTTAGGTTTTTTATTTAAGTATCTAATGTATTTTTCTGTTTTTTTTAGTTTTGGAATCATTTATGATTTTTGTGTGGGCATGGTGCCATGTTTGGATCTTCCCACACATTGTATATGTATCTTTCATTCTATTTAATATATTAGCCTTTTTAGGCCCTCCCACACATTGTATTTGTATCTTTCTTTCTATTTAATATATTAGCCTTTGTTGGCTTTCAAAATGTATATATATATATATATATATATATATAAACATATACATATGTGCGTGCACGCGCGTTTGTGTGAGCAAAAATAAGTGACTTTAGAGTCGCTCATAGTTCAATTGCAGTTTTTGTCTTGAGCTTATGTTTGCTACAGTGCTTCGCTTGTTAATTTTTCTCTTGTGAGATCAGCGGTATGCAATGTACTTCAAGTTGATATTATCCAACGTCTTATCTGTCATCCATCATTTTTTTCATTGTGATCAATCAAATTGATCACCGGGGCCATTTTTTAGTAGTTTCAATGCTCTCAATGTATGAATGCTATTTATTTCACAGAAGGGCCATGATTGGATACTTTTTATGTATGTGATGCATTTTGAACTAGTTTCAGGTTTCATGTGACAATATGTTAGACATCCGTCATTTTCATTATATTCGACTAAATTGAATTATGAAACATGCCAGGAAGTTAGCATCTTGTAGGAACAATATTTTTTTGAATTTCTTCAAGGAAACATGATTAGCCTTTTTGGATGAAAAGTCATGATTTTAAGGGTCAGTTCCTTTTGAAATGGGAATTGATGCATTTTCAACTTGACCTCGTGCAAGTTTCTACCTTTATTTGATTTTAAGATTTACTTCATTTGTAGTTTGACTTCTACTTTTATATTTATTGTGTTCTTTTTTTACTCAGTCCTAGAAAGGGGAAGATTATGCTCTACTTTCTATTCGTGGTTTTCCGTTGCCTTTATTTTTTATTTTAGTGGTTCTGGTAATTACAAGTCTTGCTCTCTGATGTAGTATTAATAGTTGTTTTTAAGCTTTATGTATGTATTTCAGTAAAATTTATTATTTCTTTAGGATTAAAACTTGTCGAAAAAAATCATGACACGAAACCTTTTATAAAAATGATGACACTAAATAGGACGCAATGGAGAAAAAGGATTCATGTAGCCGACCCCACGTAGTGGGATTAAGGCTTTGTTGTTGTTGTTGTTGTTTAGGATTAAATTGTGAAGGCTGCAAGTGAAATACGTGTGGAGAGAAATGTGATTGCTTTTTAAAAAAAAAATTAATTTGAGAAACCTAAACAAGTGGTTTTGTTTGGCATACATCTAACTAACATAAGTGAGATGCACAATTATTTGTTTTAGGTAAAGCCCGTAGTTGCTGCAAATGCAGATTATTGTCTAAATAAAGGCAAATCAATGGGTAATGGAAGAAGTACCCTGGATTTGTTTTATATGGAGTTTCATGCAAGTTTAAACTCGCAATCTTTTATAAAGAAGTGTACCTTGCTTTAAATGTATATTCAGTGACCAGGTCGTTAACTTCAACGACAATTTTATGCCAGTTGTCATCGTTTTGCTTCTGTTGTTTTAATTAGAGAGGCTACCGTGACAGATGAATTTCATATAGAAGGGTTCATCTGTACCTTGGTTTTTATTTCTTTTTGAATGCTTTATTTATTGGCTTTTTTTGTATTCTTTTGGTTTCCTTGATACATAAATATGATTTAACCAGATAAAACGCCCTATTTCCTATGGTCTAATTTATTATGGAAGTCATTGAAAGGTCCACTCATCTTTTATCACACGCCTTTGGCATCGATATCCAACTAATATAAGGTTTATGTAGAATCACTAAATAAGACCATTTAGATATTACAATCCAATATCTTTGTTATTTTGCAGCTGTCCTTGATGTTATTCTTAGCTGGAAAGCAAGAAGAAGCATGTCTTATGCGGTTAAACTGAGATATATTTTAAAAGTTGCTTCATCTGTAGTATGGGTGATAATATTGCCAGTGACATATGCTTACACCTGGGAAAATCCTACTGGACTTGCAAGGACTATCAAAGGCTGGCTTGGGAATGGTCAAAACCAACCATCTTTATATATTTTGGCTGTGGTGATATATCTGTCACCAAATATGCTTTCGGCTCTGCTATTTCTTTTTCCAGTTGTGCGAAGGTTTCTTGAAAGTTCACACTACAAGATAGTGATGCTCATGATGTGGTGGTCTCAGGTACTGTAAGCTTCTTGGTTGTAGTTGCTTATACAAGCTTTTTTTTTTTTATGAATTTGTATTTGTACTGGAAAGCAAAATCTATTCATTGCTTCTATGATTTTTTTCTTAACTATATGGAGACTTTTTTAGTGCTTTATTGTTAAAAGGAAAAAAAAACTCCCGTAATGCTTATTATTTCTATACTTGCAGCCTTGTCTCTTCATAGGAAGGGGAATGCATGAAAGCTCTTTCTCACTTTTCATGTAAGGAAATGAAATTTTGGTTATATATTTTGTTGTACAGTAGCTACAGTTTCACATCTATGGCTAATTTCCCTTTCAGGTATACAATGTTTTGGGTGATTCTTATAGCGACGAAGCTGATATTTAGCTACTATATTGAGGTACATCAAATTTTCTGTTCATACTTGGGATGTTTACAGTTAATTTGACTATACTTGCAATGATTTGATTGTTTCTATGGGTTAAGAATGAATAGATTGCCTGATTGATTGGCATTCGCTCCAGCCTTCATACAATTTTTTTCCAAATTGTTAAAAAGTTATTCATTTGGTACAAGTGCTGAAGTCTGGTGGTATTCTACATGCCTAAGACATGCAGTTTTTAGATTTTTGGGTTCTAGAATGGAAATAAGATTTTATTTATTGTTTTATGTATTGTTTCTGTATAACCAATACATAGAAAGTTTTATGTAGTATTTAAGATCTATTAAAAATAATGAAGCAATTCCTCATAAAGTTTGATTTGCCTTTCACACTTTGATAACTTTTCCATTATCATGATTATGTTAGGTCACTCTTAATATGTGACATTTATGAGAACTTGTCCATTAGCATTATTAAGTTAGTTCACTCATAACATGTGACCTTTATGAGGAGTTGCATCAAGCGGATGAAGCCATGGAGTCTATTTCGCTAGAATGAAGAATATCTCAGTGGATGATAGTTCGGGCTATTCAGATCTACGAGTAAAGCAAATGACGAGAATGTCTAATCTTTCACTTGGGAACTTTTATGATTGTTTAAATACATTGATGTGGAACTTTTAAAGATGGAGACATTTCTTAAGTGCAATGTCTCGAGTTCCATCACAAATTTTTTGGTTAAGCTTGCTTATAGTGAACTCCTTTTGAATTTGTACGAAGACGGCTAAATCTAGGTTTGTTAGTTGAAAGTTTACAATATGTTAATTGTTGATGGTTTAGGCTATCACAAATTATGTTTGAGCCATAAACAATTGAAACATGGTAATTAAGTGTTATTATTAACTTGATGTTTTGTCATGGTCACCGACTCTAGAACTCATTTGAGAGAAAGAACAACCTGATGGAACTAACTCTTGATTATTTGAGGTCCTCTTATGACGCGGGGCTTATGAGCTGAATCATGTGGTTCAACAATAGGAGAGCTGGTCCAATAGGGAGGCTAGACCAGTCGGTCAACTATTGACGGGAACTACCGCCCGCCCCTTCCCCCTTTCCCTTCTATCTACCTATTATAAATATGTTGCTTGCAGAGTTAGGGTTTATTCTTGGTCTTCCTGATTTGAATTTGTTGTCTCCAAGCGTTTCCCGCTGCTAGGGCTATATCTGATGACAAGTGGTGCTCCGACTGAATCCTGCTATGAGGTGTGACGATCTCAACCTTTCCTCCACTCACTCCTACGTCGGGTCGCCATCTCACAGCCGACTCTTGACCCTCCAGTTTTTGGCATCCCCCCCTCCCCACAATCTCCAGATGCTATTACTCAGCTTTGGCCGAATATTAATGTGTTATTGTGTTTTCATTTTTGTTTGAGTGGTGCTTGTAACCCTAGTTGTTTTTTGCTTAATGATATTTTCTTTTTTTATGGTTTTGACTAATTTTAGTATCATTTGGTATCAGAGCTAGTTTAACTCTAGTCATATCCTAGAGTTTCCTAGCATCTGCCTTACCCCTCGACTAATTTTTTTTTTCTTTCCCATTCTCAACCACCCTTTCAAAATTCAAATCCTAATCATGCCACCATGGAGATATATTCTGGAGTCTACCCGGAGCAAGATACAACCGTAGATCCGTCTGATTCAACAAGAGGCTCGCAAAGATTGTTTATGGAACCTAAGAGGAGATTATCCTCGATCGTGATCTGGAGAGTTGAAAAGGAGACAATGACGATGATATGAATCCGTTCCACAGGGCATACATCGATGACTAGGAATACCGACCTCGTCGCTTTAGAATGCAATATCCGAGAAGGTAGAAAGAAGAGCACTAATGGGGGACACAAAGATTTCAACATCAAAGTGTATCTACCACAGTTTGATGGAGGTGTGTATCCAGATGATTTATCAACGGACTGCAATCTATTGAGTGAATTTCCAAATATGAGGAAATACCAGAAGATAAACAGGTAAATTAACAACCATAAAGTTGAAGAAGAGCGCCTTCTTGTGGTAGGTGAACTTGCAGGGCAGAGGAAGAGAGAATGTAGTGATAAGACTACAAATTGGGAAAAGATGTAGAGGAAATTCCTTCCATTTCATTGCCGAATGGCATGTTTTTGAGACTCTACCACTTGCAGTAGAGAAACCTTTCAGTGGAAGAGTTCATAACATAGTTTGACCAGTTGCAGATGTTGTCTGAGTTGGTTGAGCTAGAGGAATACACCATACCTGGTACCTAGGTGGTTTGAAGCCCGCTATTTGAAATGTTGTGCAGTCACAACAATATAGATCGCTGTGGGATGTCGTAACTTCAACCTTAAAGTTTAAAATATAATAGAAGCAGAGCAAATATCAATCTCATTCAGACAAGCAACAATCCTCATTCAATAGCCCTTAGTCAGGCAATCTTCCATAACAACTGATAAGGGCACCTTTGACGGAGTTGGTAGGATAGAGCAGGGAGTGATAAGACAGATCTGAGTGGAAAGAAGCGGAAATGGGTGGTTCGTTTAGTACAATGCATGTCAGAAGTGTTTCAGATGCCATAACTAAGGACATATGCTCCAGCTGTACCACCAGTCAAGTTGTTTCATTCACATATAAGGGCGTCATCGAGGAGGTGTAGGACGAGGAATCAAAGATAGTTTAGAGGAAGAACTTCAGCTCCAGGGTGATGAGGGAGAGATGTTAGTCATATGTAGAGTTTTATCGTAAGAGCCGAAAAGAGATCTGTCATAGCTAAGGCACAATATCTTTCGCACCAAGTGTATGGTGAAGCACAAGGTTTGCAGTTTGATTACCGACAATGAGAGTTGTGAAAATGTGGTGTCTACGTTGATGGTGACGAAATTGGGATTGGCCATGCAGTCCTCTGTTCTATTCTCTTAACTGGTTGAAGAAGAGAAATGAGATACGTGTAAATCAACAGTGCTTGGTTGAATTTTCAATTAGGGATCAGGTACAATAGCAACTGGTGCATTGTGGTTTCGATGGACGCATGCCACATTTTGTTGAGGTGGTCGTGGCAGTGCAACCATGAGATTGAACACGAGAGCTTTAAGAATACTTACTCTTTTAAAAATGATTGGAAACAAATCGTGTTATTATCTGTTAAGGATGTAAGAGGTGTAAGCCACATCGATGAGACTTTAGTCTCAAGGGCCACCTTCATAAAGTCAGTTCGGGATGCTCCAGTGGCAATAACATTGGTCCTTTAGAGGGAATTAAGGTGAGTGAGATACCAACACCGCTACAATCGCTACTACATGACTTCCAGGATGTGATGACTGACACTGAGAGACATATAGCACACCATAGATCTCTTATCTGGATTAGTGTTGCTAAATTGGACTGTCTACAGATTGAGACCTGCAGAGTAAGATGAGTTGCAACGATGAGTATAAGATCTAGTCACGAGGGGATTGATTAGAGAGTATCAATCCGTGTGTTGTCCCTGCCAAATGACACCCCCTGATGGTACCCAAGAAGGACGGTTCGTAGCGAATGTGCTTTGACTATAGGGCCATCAACATGATTACCGTTAAGTACTGGCTTCCCATTCCTTGCCTGGAAGACCTCTTGGATTAGTTGCATGGAGCCACCAACTTTTCCAAAATCAACTTACGCAGTTGGTACTATCAGATCAAAATGAGGCTAGGGGACAAGTGGAAGAATGCTTTCAAGACACGAGATGACTTGTGTGAGGGGACATATGCTCTTTAGATTGCCCAAAATTTTTATGAGGTTGATGAATTAGTTGTTCCAAGACTGCATTAGGAAATTTGTGATGGTATACATCGACAAGGCTAGTGGGTACTATCAGATCCGACTGAGGCTAGGGGATAAGAGGAAGACTGTTTTCAAGTCACGGGATAACTTATACGAGGGGGCAATTATGCTCTTCAGATTGTCAAACGCACCCAAAACTTTTATGAGGTTGATGAATCAGGTGTTCCGAGGCTATATTAGGAAATTTATGGTGGTATGCATCGACGATATGCTGGTATACATGCGATCTGAGGAGCACTTACAACACCAAGGGCGATATTCGGTGTGTTGCGAGCGGAGAAGCTATATGCCCATTCAAAAAAGTGTCACTTTGTGACGGCCCAGGTATGCTTGTTCGGTTATTTTGTGTCTAGATCAGACATTCAGGTGGATCCTACAAAGATTGAGGTCATTGTGAGCTAGAACTTTCGGCTATTTTGTGTCTAGAACAGACATTCAGGTGGATCCTACAAAGAATGAGGTCATTGTGAGCTAGAACTATCACTACCCAACCAGGGCTTGGAATTAACCAAGGCGGGTACAAACGATTAGAAGTTGTGAAATAAATTTTCTATATTAATCTAGAATTTAACAATTGAAAGAATCATTAATTAAAATAAATTAAAGCGGTACAATTAATGTCTCCTCATTACTGGTTGCCCGCTTTTTCTAAAAATATTTTCTCTTATATTGCTCGTCTGTTTGTCAGATAAATTAACCTGAAAAGTTGGTTTCAAAATAATAGTGAACTAAACAAGCAGTGAATTTTCATACTCATAAACTATAGTAATATAAGGAAGAAAGAAGTAATTTGCATGCCAGTTGAACTTTTTAATAAATCAATATAAATATTTGATTTTATTCAAAAAGTTATTATATCAATAGTATATCAATATCATTTTGTATTTATACAATCGTTATTGGAGCACCGTCTAAAAGTTTGTATTAATTAAGATACTCAAATATCAATATCATTTTTCATTTACGTACAATGGTACATTAGTGTACGCCCTCTATTATCATCAAGGAGTGACTCCATCATAGTCAATCATGCACACGCAAACATACTTCAAATCATTTCATCTATATTCTAAAAATCACATGTATAGTAAATAAGTATAACCATGTAAATCATTCACATTCATTTCTAAATGATAAAATTGAATAATAAAACAAAAAAAATCATATTCTAATTGCAGTAATAATCTATCTTAACTAATGACATTCTAATGCGAGTGATTTAAAAGAAATGCAACATTTTTATTATAATTTTTTTAAAAAAGTACTCACTTTGATGATGGACGGTTTGCTTGCTCTTAACTTGTATTGTTTATATCAAGTTATCACCTATAAAATATAAAATATAAAATATTTAATTAACACTTAATTTTTTTTAAATTTAATTATCAATTATTGTTATATTGCACTATTTTAAGATTTTAAGATTTCAATCCTTAAAAGTTTTAATTTTAATATACATATTACTAATTTATACAAAAATATTTTTAGAATTAAAACCCTAACCTTTCCTCAGGGCCGACATCTTTTAATCGATTCAAGAGGGGAACTTTTATAGCCTGTATCAAATACATTTAAGTTTATTCATTTAAATAATAAACACACACACCCGCGCGCACGCTCATACACACAATCTTTATAACTTAAATAAACTTTGCATTCACAAAATTTCTTCATACTTCCCTCGGCTCGGCACAACGCTATGCGAGATCTTCTTCCTCATGCTTTCTCTTCCTCTGCACGACACCCACACCAACTCGATATAGACGTCGTTGCAAGCACCGAAGCCGCCCCTCTTCTCCTCCTCTGCGATGCTCCTTCCTCTCTTCTTCTTCTTCGTTGGTAGGCTAGGGCACATGTTCCTTCATCACTCCCACCTTCACTTCTCTTTGCACAGGACAACTCAAAGCTCGACAAAACTCCTTTATCCTCCTCTTCGACTCGATTCGACACCGACTCTACGCTCGACGTCTTCCGTGCCTCTTGACTCACATGTAAGTGAATCTTGCTTGAGCCGGTGATTTTATAGGCGACCTCGTCGCATAGGCTTCTGATTCCCTTGTTTCAAATTCACGACTTCTCGCTTTATCTCCCTCTTGTTCGGTTTCTTCGTTCGGTTTCCTAACTTTCGCTTCCTTCTCGTTGACTTCTCTTCTTCTCCCTTGGGTAACTGAAACAGACCCGTTATAGGACTGCACTGTAGTCTTTCACCAAGGTGGACAATTTCTGGGACTAGTGTCATTTTATAGGTGCTTCATCAGGAGCTTTAGTATCATACCATTCCCCGAAAAAAAAATTTTAGTGGAGAGGAATTTCATTGAATAAAGACGCCTCAATAGTTTTGATGCACTCACAGAAGTGATCCAGGCACCATTCTCGACATTACTAAATTTCAACTTGCTGTTCGAGATAGAATGTAATGCATTCGGCTTTGGGATTGGAGCAGTGCTATTTCAGGCAAGTCACTTCTTTGTTTCTTTCAGTGAGAAGCTAGATGATTTCAAGAGGAAATCTTTGACATACGACAATGAGTTTAAGCTATTGTGTGAGCTCTTGAGCATTGGAGTCATTATCTTCTGACAAGCGTGTTCACATTGTTCACTGACCATGAAACCCTGAAATTCTTAAATAACTAGAGTAAATTGAAGGCGCCTGGGTGGAATTCTTAGCGTTCCAATTCGTGCTTAAGCATAAGGCGGGGGAGTCAAAATCGTGTAGTGGATGCACTGAGCCGCCGTCACTTGCCGATCGATGCGATGCGAGCTTGAGTTATAGGCTTTGAGGTAGTAATGGAGCTGTATGAGATAGACAAGGATTTCATGAAAATCTGGAAGCAATGTAAGGAGAAACCTAATCGGGTAGTACTATAAAGCTAATGATTACTTGTAATGCCATAGTAAGTTGTGCATTTAAAGATGTTCACGGAGGGAGTCCTTTGCCCAGGAAGGTCACATTGTAGGATGTGCAGGGCATTTTGGCATTAGTAAGACTTTCACACTGGTGCAAGAGATTCAAAAGCTCCACGAGGAGTTTAGAAAAGAGATCACTAAGCAAAATTATAAGTATCAGACATAGGCGAACAAGACAACGAAAAATGTGACCTTTAAGAAAAGAGACAGTGTGGATCCGTCTGAAGAAAGAGAGGATTCCAGTAGGTGCTGTGGAAATCTCAAGCTCATAACAGACAAACCTTTTAGAATGCTTCGGAAGCTGAATGATAATGCATATAAAATTGACCAGCCAGGGGATTATAACGTTTTTGTCACATTCAATATCGCGGACATGACACCGTACTACAAAGACCAAGAAGCTTCACACTTGAAGTGAAGGCTCCCCCACCCCCGGGAGACTGACGAAGGGTTTTATTTGCTAAACCTTGCGGTTCAATAGTAGGGGAGTTGGTTCAACAGGGAGGCTGGACCGACTGACCAACACTTGGGCAGAAACTACCTCTTTCCCCTTTTTATTTATTTATTATAAATATGTTGTTTGTTGTGTTCGGGTTAAGTCTTGATCTTTCTGATTTCAGATTCTGCTTTTAAGCGTTTTCCCATGTCAATATTTTGAGCAACTAGGCTGAATGTCTTTTCCTTTGCTTTTATTCCAATAAATAATAGCTTGTACAATCTATTTTAGGTACATAATATTCTGTATAATTTATTCTAGGTAATTTAATCTGTATAATTTATTTTAGGTAATTTAATTAATACATGTTCCTAGTCTAAATATTCAGCTAAAAGGAAAGAATCAATGTAAATGTAATATTTCCTTCTTTGCATTCTTTGCAGCATTGCGAAGAAGGAAACTCTTTATTCTGCCTGATTTCATTTACTCCTGATTGATTTCCGACTCAAATTGATGTTGGTTGATTAAAAAACATCAATTTATTGATAAGAAATTGATGACGCTGTTTGGTTGATTAAAAAACATCAATTTATTGATAAGAAACTGATGATGCTGTTGAGAAAGCCTTAGTAAATATATCAGCCGTTTGAAGATCAGAAGTGTTATGAGGAAGAGACAACACCATCCTCATAGGCTTCTGGAATAAAATGAATGTCCACTTCAATTTATTTTGTGCGCTCTTGAAAGACGAGATTAGCAGCAATCTGAATAGTGCTAATATTATCCGCATGAAAAGAAGTAGATACAAGCTGAGGAAAACCAAGCTCGTCCAGCACACCCTGAAGCTAAATAATCTCGGAACAAGTAGAGGACAATGCGATATTCTGTTTCAGTAGATGACTTAGACACTCGATCTTGTTTCTTACTCTTCCAAGAGTTTAAAGAGTTGCCAAGAAACATGCACCATCCAGTAATAAATCAGCGTGTATCAGAACAATCAGCCCAATCGACATCGCTATCAGCTGATAAGGTGATAGGAGACTCTGCAGAAAAGAACAAATCATGATAAGTACCTTTCAAATACCGAACAATACGTCCAACTACAGCTAAATGAAGATGTGTAGGGGCTTGTAGGTGTTTGCATAAATTGACTAACTTGTTGCACAACAAATGAAATATTAGGACATGTAATTGTCAGATAATTGAGACTCCCAACAAACTCTGATACCATGTCAATATTTTGAGCAAATAGACTGAATGTCTTTTCCTTTGCTTTCATTTCAATAAATAATAGTTTGTACGATCTATTTTAGGTACATAATTTTCTGTATAATCTATTTTAGGTTAACTTAATTAATATATATTCCTAATCTAAATATTTAGCTGAAAGGAAAAAATCCATGTAAATATAATATTTCCTTATTTGCAGCATTGCGAAGAAGGAAACTCTTTATTTTGTCTGATTTCATTTACTCCTGATTGATACCCTTGCTAGGGTTAGGTGGTGCTCCAGCTATATCTTACTCCGATGTGGTGATAATCTCTACCTGCTTCCTCCACACACTCCTGCATCGGACTATTGTCCTATAGCTTGTGCTTGACTTTCTAACTCATAATTGCCGGCCCGACCTTAACCGGGCCACTAATGAGAATATCAACTCTTAAATTATTGTGTTGTGACTCACGAAAATCTAGGGTGAGATGCAGGACGCTCGTGAAAGATAAATTTTTGCACTCCATCTCATGTTAAGCTAAAACTCTCTGATGCAATTCAAAAGGCACACTAGACTTGTTCCAAATAATTATTTAATGATGAAACAAGTGCGCAAATTTTAAGATTGAAATGTGAACGCTTAACTATAGTATTTACATGGCAAGAAAAAAAATCAGATCGTCTTTGTTTTGACCAAAGCTCAATCACACACGCAAATCAATAGATAATAGAGAGAGAGAGAGAGAGATATGAACTAAATCCCTAAAGAAAGTGCCAAGACAGAGAGAGAGAGAGAGAGAGAGAGAGAGAGATGAACTAAATCCCTAAAGAAAGTGCCAAGACTTACAGCACATTTTAAGACTTTGAATCAAATAGCGCACATAGAGGTCTTAGGGAAAATCTAAGTTTTTTTCGAGCCCTTTTGCGAGCTTTTCATGTCCTAAGAGGTATTTATATTTAAAACCAGGAATTAATTGATAATTTATCTGACACTATATAAGATCAAGTTTATGATTTTGCCATTGCACAAAATCAACGGCTGTATATCTTGCTATAGCACTAGGAACTACATGATACAATGATTAATATACTTCCCATTTTGTTATAGTACCAAAACAATTTCAAGTTAAGAACACAGCAGAACAATTCAGTTCCGCATTTACTGTTACATATCATTAGTCACAACTATATATAATGCAAAATCGGGACGGGAAGGAAGAAAACCACCAAATCCCCTAATAGGTAAGGAAGAGAGCTGTTGAAAATGAAATGTTTGCCACAGTTTCCAAAAGGATGAGAGAATGTGAAGCAGAATGCAGCAATGATAGCTAACGTCATATACGGCTTCAATGAATAAATGATTACCATAATTAGCAAGTTGGCTAAAAATGGAGCATTGAAGATGCACTGAAATTGTGGATTGTGAGTAGCTATTTTGGGAATTGAATGTAAGTCATTTTATTTATTTGTAGTTCAAATGATAATTTCTGCTGAATAATTGAAAATATTAAACAACACATCTTGATCTCACTATCACTGTTTTCATGTGTTTATTCTATAATAAAGTAATTTGGAAGCTATGAATTAGATAACTATACGAATATCCTAATTCAGAATGACAATGAAGTCAAGTTAGGTATATTGAAAACCAAAAAAGAATATTTAAGTTTTATTAAGATATTAATATTTTAGCGTTTGTCCCAATATACTTTTATATGGTCTTGTTTTTCTTGCAGATAATTTCTTTTAAACTTATTGTTTGAATACCCTTTGGATCTAAACATACTCTTATCACTTTGTTTAAATTCCAATTATTCTATTTTTATTGACAATAGAGATATAATTCCTTGGTTACTAATCAATTTTTTTTAACATCCATGCAAATGATATATGAGTAGTAATGAAAATGCAAAAAATGTTAAATATGATTTTGATGGATAATAGTAGAAGAACATATAACCAATTCCTAGAAAATGAGATGATGAATAAAATTGAATATAGATTAATCTTTAAAACATGATATGCTCATGTGGATGTTAAAAATTATCAAATAAAAAGAGCTTAAAGTTTTGATATGATAATTTTTCTACTTTTAGATTTTAATCAGATAAACAAAATTTTAACTTTTACGTTTTCTTCAAATGTTTGTCTGCATAAGCTTTAAGTTTTCTTTCTAGGAAGTTACTCCTAGAATAGCTTGTGATCGGTTTTATAAGTAGCTCTTATTTGATTCATTTGTTAAACATGCGAACCTACACGAACAAGCTCAATTTATAAACGTGTCGAACTTGAACATATGTTTGTTCGTTTGTGTTTGGCATGTTTAGGCTCTAAATAAATCAATTATTAAATAATAATTTTATTTATATTAATTTTGTACTTTTATTAAAAAAATGCATTTACAAGATTTTGGCGGTATTAATATAAAAAGTAAAGTTTAGGTGTTGGATATAGAAATTGGCTATTATGCATGTAAATGCCCGAAAACAAAAAGAACAAAAAAAGCAAAGCTAAGCCCCAAATAGTCCGTTAAATATCTTAAATATGTAAATACATAGGAATTGGCTAGTATGCATCTAGATGTCAATAAAAAAAAAAGCCACGATCACTTGTTTAGTCCCACCTGTGTGGGAGAAGTTTACCTACGCCATTAGAGTTATTTAAATGCAAGGAATTTTTCATTTGAGCAATAGGCCATTAGCAATGTGGCCTAGCCCGCATGTGATTTATGGGTGTTGAGCTCTAGTTCATGCCGGACACGAGCTTAATTCAAGGAAATGAGCTTGTATCGAGCCGAACACAAACAATCTTTTCACGAGCAATTTCGAACACAAGCCGAACATGGATTAAAAAAAAAGAAAAAAAAACAAATGAGCCGAACATAAACAAGCCTTGGGCTCGCTCAAGCTCAGCTCGTTTACACCCTAGTCGCACCACAAAGATAAAACCATGAGGTTTGTTTAGCCAAACCATACAATTTCTTGATGATTGAGAATTTGGCTGTTAGATTAATCATACCCACAATTTTATGAATGGTAGTACTCTGGTTCGTTAGCCACTTAAAATTGTGTTGATAGATCTTATTTTTTGTTTTTTACGTGAACTTTTATTCTTACCTTTTGAAAGCATCTTACATTTTAGTGTGTTTTGTCCGATGCACATTGTTTATTTTCAGATCAAGCCCCTTGTCAATCCAACAAAAGATATTATGAGAAGCCCCATCTCTACTTATAAATGGCATGAGTTCTTTCCCCATGGTAATATTTTAGAGAATCTATTGAGTTATAATTTTTGCCAAATCGATGAATATATTCGTTTTGTGTTTCAGCGAAGAGTAACGTCGGTGTTCTAATTGCACTTTGGGCCCCAATTATTCTCGTAAGGTTTTTTAACATTGAATTCGATTATATGCGTTTATTTCTTGCTGTATTCACAAAATTTACTTTTTTTTCATACTGTTCAGGTATATTTCATGGATACACAGATCTGGTATGCAATTTTCTCCACATTAGTTGGAGGAATATATGGTGCTTATCGTCGTCTTGGAGAGGTTGGTGAAGCTTTTCATCATTTATTTGCCTTGCCATAGGATGACTATTCCCTTCTATTTTTTGCTTGGCTCTTTATAAATAGGTTTGGCTAACAACTAGTGTTTTTTTTTATCACTCCAAATTTTATTTTTTTTAATTATTAATTAGCTTTTTCAATTTTATGCGCATTGCCTTTTATTGAACGATGCTCTGGCAATTCATAAATTCATTAAATAATTTTTATTTTGTTAAACTCTGAAACTTTGGTCATGCTTCAGCTGGATTTGCCATTTGTTCATGGGATGTGCTTGTGTAAATATGGTTCTGTATTGCTCACAGTTGGAATTAATCTTTAGATTTCGTGGATAATCTGTAAGAACTCGTGAAGTGCATCTTTAAAAACATTCTTTTGGTTTTATCCATAGTAGCTTTATCTTTGTTGCACGGTTTATAAGATTTTGGTATTTTCTGTTTCTGCACTTCTATCTTTATATAGTTATGAATATCTAAAAATTAATTATTGATAAATATGCATTCAAAAGATATTGATTGATTAGCTTGGTGCGTGTTATTAGCAAAGGACATTTATAATATATGAGACCCCTCACATACGTGAGGATTATCACGATGTGTTCTTTGTTTACTAAATTTCTTTCACTTCAATTTTTTTTTAAGCAGAACAAACATCAGTCAGTGAATATGAATTGATAATTATAATTTAAGAATTCTGCAAGCTATAATTATATGTTGTGGGTATAATTTTTATTAATATAGAATGTTCTGTATAAGTTAGTGGTGATTTTTATTAGAACATCAACTATTATACTTTCCTTGGGTGTTTAAAATTGTTGAAATGTGTCTAGAAGACTTTGCAATAAATGAAAGTCATGGGGACATAATAAAATATCGTTCAGCTTAAATATTTTTTTTTATTAATTTGATCCTTGAAAACAAATGAGTCGTGAACAGTCAAATTCATTGTAATAGAAATGAGAAAATTTGTGGTAAAAATTTTCTCTAATGAGAGAGGCAATATATTATAGAGATTGTGGGGGTTTTACCTATTTTGAAAATGGCAGTGGAAAATGCATTTATGTGGTTTAGGCATGTAGATTAGAAGGCAGAGAGTTTACCCGTAAGAGGGGTAAATAGAATGATTGTGATCTTAAGCAATTGATATAACTTATTTAAAGATTGCGTGTAAATCAATTACAAAATAAAGATTTATAAACTTAACTTTAAATAATTGAATAGGCCAATGATGATGCGACCTCTTATTCTATATGATGGGGAATTTAGTATTCTCCAAGGTTTTCAATTCAGAAAATACGATGCGTCATGCAAGGATTATTTTTGTTTTGATGTATGTTGAAATAAAGCACATATCTTAAGTCAAATATTAACAAGAATTACCATTTAAGATTCATTATAAAAATTTAAAAAATGAAATAATCAATGTATCCTAAGTCAAATATTAACAACAACAATTATTACTAACTAGCAAACATTCAGGCATTGGGTGAGCAATACCCTATATTAACCTGTTGTTGGGTGGGTCTTTATTTGATCAGGAAGGAGTTTCACATTGCGTTGAACACCTTTATAATAGAAGATTAAGTATACTCTTCATTTTTTTGGGTGTATTTTCCAATTTAAGCCTGCTTATTGCAAAGCGGTGCACAACTTCACTGCTGGGAATTGCATTTTAATTTTAAAAGCATTTTTTTTTGTGTTTTTGGCTACACTTATATTGCCTTTTTTAGCTACATAAGTTTTCTGTTCATATCATTAGCTATTTATTAGTATCCGTGCATTTTGCTTAATTTCTTTTGTGAATTTTCTTTTCATTATCTTCCAACTTTGATTAATACAGATACGGACTTTAGGAATGCTAAGGTCTAGATTCCTGACTTTGCCGGGTGCTTTCAATGCACGTCTAATTCCAGTTGACAAATCTGATTCAACTGCAAAGAAGGGTTTAAAAGCTTCTTTATCTCGTAGATTTGCTAAGGTTTGATATCTGCTCTTTTTATTGGAATTTGTGTGTTTTCCACTGCTCTTCTAATCTTGAATATCTCAATGATCTAAATGTCTTCTTCTTAATTGCTCTTAAAAATTCAATGTCTCCATCATTAGGTTCTTTGAAATTAATGTAACTTGGAATTTTAGATACCGCACAGTGATAGGGAGAAGGAATCTGCAAAATTTGCTCAAATGTGGAACAATATAATCACTAGTTTTCGCGAAGAAGATCTCATTAATAACAGGTAGCTACACTATTTAGCAGTATGGAATTTTTACTCAGTTTTACTTTTCATGATATAGTATTTTGTTAGCATCACAATCTTTCCTTGGCATACAGGGAAATGAATTTAATGCTCGTTCCGTACTGGGCTGACCGAGATCTGAACCTTGTTCAGTGGCCTCCTTTCTTACTTGCTAGCAAGGTTTTGTTTTTATTTTATTTGAACTGTTGATATTGCCTATTAGGTAATTATCATTCTCTTTTTGTATTCTAAAAAATTTTAAGCTTAGACAGATTCCAATTGCCTTGGATATGGCAAAAGATTCTAGAGGCAAAGATCGGGATTTGAGAAAAAGACTTGTTACTGATCATTATATGGCATGCGCTGTTAAGGAATGTTATTTGTCATTTAAGAATATTATTAACAGCCTTGTGAATGGTGATCGTGAGAAGGAGTAAGTATGCTTGTGGTTACAATTTTTTGTTGTTTTTGCTTATTTGCGTGTCTATTTTGTTTCCTTGTTTGATTAATTACCTTTTTATTTGGTCTGGGGAAGATTCTTGTTGATAAACTTGTTCTTTTGTCTTTCCTTCCCTTATTGTAGGATTATAAGTAACATCTTCAACAAAGTTGATGAGCTGATAAATGACAACAAATTAATAGCGGAGTTGAAGATGAGCGCTCTTCCAGCTCTCAACAGTAAATTTATTGAATTGATAAAAATCTTGGTAGTTCTAACTTAGAAACCCAAAGTTTCTATTACTAAATATGTCGAGGTTAAATTCCCAGAGAATTGATAACTTTCTTGTTGCAGATGGATAATAAGGAAGAGGACAGCGATCGAGTTGTGCTTATTTTCCAAGATATGCTGGAAGTTGTCACAAGAGACATGATGGAAGAACAGTTTCCTGAGTAGGCACATATCAATTTACTTACCACTGTTTCAAGTTATAGTTTTTGCACTATCGTGGTTAATGTACTATGGAATAACTTTTACATTATAGTTTAATGCTACATGTGAGCGTTTTAATTTTGGGTCGTAAGGAAATCTAGTTGCTTAGACTGGGCAATATTGGTAAGTATTTATGGCTGTGGAGATGTTAGATCAATTCCTATCCCAAAGTTATTTGTCTTTGAAAAATATGCAGGGAAAATATTTTTATATATTGCTGTTAATATTTATTTTGTTGGCGTTCTATTTTCTATGGTGCTTTCAAAAGCACTTTGTTTTTGTATGTCATTTGTTTAAGTACGCCACGTTTATTCATGAGATGTGCGCAGTTGCTGATCCATATTGCTTTATTTTTATATGGTAATTTTAAGATAAGACGCTCATGAAGTAGAAACTAGCGTTGCATACAATTCAGTTCAATATGATTAAACCAAACACATGGAGGTGAACAAATATTTTCTTAGAGAATATATTCACCAAAGGATTTTGCACTCTTGCTTTCAAAGATGTTCTAATCAAATTAGGAATGATATACTTCTAGCAAGTAGTTTACGGGGGAGTGTTCATGAATGGAGCGATTATTGCGTGCGGAGAGCGCACGTAGAGCTGCGTGCGCCCTGCGTGCGCTCTCCGCACCTAATAATTAGACTCATGAATGGGGCATTGGCGGACATCTGCTGGCTCCATTCGTAAGGTTAGATGGCGAACTGTGTAGGGATTGTTTTATGAGACTTTGGGCAAGAAAAGAAGTGTCCAACGGATTCAAACAGCAATGCAAATACCATTTGGCATCAACAACAGAAAAGGAAATAGACATCTCGCAGATTCAAGTGCATACAATTTTGATGAGGAATGAATGCGTCATAAAACAAAAAGGGTAATATGCTTCCCACAGATTCAGGACATGCTGATTCATTAGAGAATTACTGCTTCAGGAAGCTGACCCATATCTTTGAGGGAAAACTTGGGAAATGTTTAAATTTGTAATTATTATTTTTTTTAGAATTATCTGGATTCTTAATATTATTTATAGACCTCTGTATATAAATACCTTTTCAAATATGTAGAAGTCACGCTTTTTAGCCATCCCTCTATGTATAGTACATTTGTATACAATATCTTCTCAACGTACTCCATATTGGATGGAAGTTTAATATTTCAGGTTCCTAGTGGAGTTTGACTTGTTATCTTTTTGCATTGAAGTATATCTTAAATTTTAGATTTTTATAAACCAAGTTTCACACTGTTGTTTGGGTTTTAGCTGTAACAATCATTCTTTTGGATATACAGCTTCATGTTGCTAGTCCTAGGCAGCAAAATAGGGACATAACTTAAGCAGACTGCCGCTGTTTAACAATTCTGTGTGGATCATAGTCATAGAAATGATTTTTTTTTTTTTTTTTTTTTTTTTTTTTTTTTTTTTTTTTTTGTGTTTTTCTTATTTGCCTGCAAAACCTCCCAGGCTTCTCTTCCTATGCAACACAGTTAAACATGACATGACATTATCTCTTCTTTCTATGATTTTTGTCTAGAAATCAAGTTGACCTATCATGATGCTCAATTGTAGTTTTCCATTCCAACAATTACTTGTTTACTATTTCATTTGATAACAATATTAGATTATCAGTAGTTTTCTCAATTGTAGTTTTCCATTCTTAATCCCTTTATAAAGCTTTGATGTTGTTGTACAAATATTTGATTTAAAATTAAAGTGACTTTATTACTTGAACAGGGTTCCAGATTCAAGCCACGGAACTTTTTATGGAAGGCCAGGGAGCATAACAGTTTCAGAAAAACAAGCACAGTTGTTTGCATCTCCTGGGGCTATTAGGTTTCCTTTGCCTGAATCAGACGCCTGGACAGAGAAAGTATGCACCATGCACTATTTCAATTTTTTATACCACTTCAAACGCCTGGATTTCAGGCTTGATGCTGTTTGATTACTCCAGATAAAAAGGCTTAATTTGCTACTTACCGAGAAGGAATCTGCCATGGATGTACCAGCTAACCTAGAGGCTCGAAGGCGAATTTCTTTCTTCAGTAATTCTCTATTTATGAACATGCCTGACGCACCGAAAGTGAGAAATATGCTCTCATTCTCGTAAGCTCACTAAACCTAAGAAAGAAGTGCTTACTTTTGTTGTCACTTTATCAATGTTTAGCTAGATATATTTAACATTTTCAAGTACACCTTTCGTCTTATCATCATTTTCTTATTTTTATCAAATACAATGGATTCTTGCTTTGCTTTGTGTTGGTAATGGAATCTTTCTGAATGTAATGTTTTGCTCGACCTTGACAATCACTGAGTGTAAGTTTTAAATTGAGTGTTAATCACTTGAAAATATTGAATATCTTTAGTGAAATCATCTGGATGTGTTTTAATTTAATTTAATTTATTGTATTTTTATATTTCTTAAATATGTATATGTTTTCCCGCGGTTAATTTATCTTTTTAGAATGTTTATTTTTTTAAATACTTAGTATAATTTTCGTTAAATAAATAGTTTATAGAGGTTCTGGGTAATGTTTTGACACTGTTCTAGGACTCCTAGAAGGTGTGAGAGAATACAAGAAAAGGATAGGTAAGTTGAGGGGTTAAAGATAGCTGAATGATAGCAGTTGAATTCAGGTGTGAACGGCCGCAGAACAGCAAACCAAAAACTAAAAACTAATGTTCTCTGCCACCCAACAACAGCTTTCTGCTGTCAAACTGCAATACCGGCAAGCATACGACAAAATGGCGAGGGATGGGCGGCGAGGAGGATTTACCACATGTTCTTGAGCAAGATACAAACACACCAAATCTCTAAGGACGATGATACAAAACTCCGGAAAACTAAAACTTAAAATGTCTCGGAAACACACACAATAACCAAATTGTCCAAGCAGTATAAACACACACATAAATAGTCATCTAATAGGAAATACCTAATTAAAAATAAGAAAATAGGAAAGAAATCGGAAAAAAAAAGAAGAAAAGAGGAGGAAAAATCACTGAAATAAAAATTGCAACAGTTCGACACATCTGCTATCGCATAAGTTCTACAATTCATGGAACCCCAACTCCCTCTATGTTATCCATGGCTAGGAGAGACATGTTCTTTTTTTTTTGGAAGGGTCTCAATTCTCTTGTCAGATGCTCTTTCTCATAAAACACTAAATCGATTTCCGTAGCTGCAAAACCACTCATGTCTGAACATCTTGCTGTGGGTGCACATTTGAACTGAACTAGAACATAATACCCAATTTATTTCATAGGACCTTCACGAAATAGCTCAAAAACTATCTCTCTACAATGACAATTCAAGAGGTAGGTTGCATAAATGAAAATCATGAAATTCTCTTAGCAGGTCTACTATGTGTGTGGTATTGGCTCATCGAACTCATCACCCTCTTTGTTAATCAATGCTAAACATGCTAGTACTACTCTTAAAATCTGCAAAAAGATAGTTTGTGACTCCATCTCCTTGAACACCTCATCCCATCAGAGGCAAGTGTACAATGCACTTCCCATTTTTAGTGAATGAATATTTTTTCTTGTGGCCATCACGATATGTGCAATGATCATACTGCCAAGTATGGTCTGATTGGATGTGACACTCTCACACACATTTATAGATATCATGTCACACCACACTTCTCTTGGAATTTATTTTCTATGGAAAACTCCATGAGGCATCTTTTGTCAAGATTGAATATAACAAAGAATGCTTCTAAGCAGTGATGTTTAATTTGTCCACAAGCTGTGTAGATGCCAAATTTTCACAACTCCCTTCATCTATAATGATGCTGCACATTTTCCCTCGACATGGTACTAGTATGAAAGATATTGTGGCGAAGCCACTGTTGCTATTTCAATTGCTCAGCTTGGAGTACCCTTCGGCTTACTAGCATCTCTCTTGTCGGTTGGAAGTTGGTACTTCTCATTTGCATTATCACCTTCTCCTATATCTTCTATGTCAATATGTTTATTTTTAATTGTTCCTTGCTCAGTGAAAAAATCCCCATCTTATTTTTGCAATGAGATGCAATATGCCCAAAATCATGACACTTGAAGTACTTCTTGGTTGGGACGAATTAGGTGTATTAGTGGACTCCATATTTTCTCCACTTTATACGAATTTATGCTCTAACTTGATTGGCTCCATTAAGTGTATTTTTGCTGCTTGATCCTGGTGTTCAATTCTGCCTATAAGATGTGATATACACATCGTGATGTTATTTCTCCACTTTTTGTGCAGTGAGGCACCAGTTGTGTTGACCGCAGTCCTTCTAGATATATTGTCATTATGTGTTCCTCTAGTTTCATCGACTCACATTTCAACATTAGTTGATCAAATTTAGTTGTGTTCCACAAAAGAATCTCTCTGGTGCGGGTCTAGAAATTTTATGAACATTTTATGTCGGTATTATTTTGGAAGGTATTTGTGTTGCATCCTTTTTTTTACATCTTAAACTAGGTAGTGATTATGTTATTCATCTTTCGTTGGAGAAGATGCTTCAGTTTCTACAACCACAAATAGTTATTTTTTCTGAGTCTGATGATTGTCAATTTAACTATTTTGTGTTGGGAATGGTTTTTTACTAAATAAATGGTTCTATTATTTGAAGCCAATCAATGAATCTATCTGCATATGTGCGACAGTCAAAATCCAATAGATTCATCTTTACTCCAAAATCTTGATTTCTTTTCTGTTATTTCATGCTAAATCGTGAGAATATTGGTTCTTAGGTACTAGAAATATTTTGATGGAAGGGATTCACATCCTCCTATCCATCTGGCGAGTTTTAATTGTTGCTATGGGTTGCCTCACCGAATTTTCTCCTCTCAAAGGTGGTAAAGTTCTGTTGCAGTTGGAGGATCTTTCACCTGATATCTTTCATACTATGTTCATGTACACCTCGATACTGCCTCACCGAATTTTCTCCTCTCAAAGGTGGTAAACTTCTGTTGCAGTTGGAGGATCTTTCACCTCATATCTTTCATACTATGTTCATGTACACCTCGATAAGAGTTACTCCTTTGTGACACGATGATCTTTTCTCTCAATCAGCTCTTGCCGGATATAGGATTGCAAATAAAAAGTTTACTGAGAGCCTTGGTTTTGGTGGTAGGTGTCAAGATGGATTTTTGTTGTAGATAAGAATACTGGATTTTGAAAATTTATTGTTAACGTTTGGAATTGTTTGGGCATAGTGGATATATTTATATTAGGTTGTCTTTTTTTTTTTTTTTTTTTTGAATTTTGGATTTGCAGGAAGAAAAACATATCCCTAAAAATTTAGGATTTTTCATGTTCTAATACTAGATGACACTGTTCTAGGGCTTGTAGAAGGTGTGAGAGACTACAAGAAAGGGATAGGTAAGTTGTAGAAGGGGTAAGCAAAGTAGGAGGAATGATAACAGCTGAATTCTGGCTTGAATAGGCCGAGACAGTGAACTAGAAGCGGAAATATGCTGTTTTCCTCTGCCCAATAGCAGCTTTCTGCTGCCAAACCGCAGTAGTAGCGAAAATTATGAGGGATGGGTGGCGATGACGATTCACCATTTTTTCCTGAACAATATACAAACACATCACTGGTAAAATGAAGGATATTTATAACTCTGAAGAGTACAAAACCTAGAATGATGCCTCCAAAACACAAACACAATGCAACAAAATCACACATAAACAATCACCTAATTTGAAATCTCAAATTAGAAATAAGAAAGTAGGAAAGAAATTAGAAGAAAGAAGAAAAAAGAAGATAAAATTGCTGAAATTAAAAAAATTAGGGTGGTGCGACGATTCCACAATCACAGGAGTCCCAAAAATTGCGATGTCACGGAACCCTAGCTTCCATGTCAGCTATGCTGCACATTGCATACCTGCATTTTGGTTTTGGTTTTAACTTAAAGCTTATTGAAACCATTTTAGGGCTTCTAGAAGATGTGATGGAACTTAAAAAAGCATTAGAAAAGCTGTAGGATTGATAATGCTAGGGGGAGGATGAATGGAAACTGATAATTGAGACGAATGGCAACAGGACAGCGAACCAGAAGTGGAAAAAGGGTTGTTTCCTGCTGTAAACAGCAAGTGGGAGCTGCATCGATGGCTGTCCAGCTGAAATCTGGAGTTGAACAGCGAGTGGATGAGATATAGATAGAGAGGGGGATCCCCCACCTGTTCATATGTAAACTACAAATGCTCCACTTGCAAAAGGAAATGATAAAACACTCCGAAGAGCATTAAATAGTGAACGGGGTATCTCAACACTCATAAAATCAAAATTTGATAATCCAAACTGTTCTACTACAATATATATAAAAGTTCCCGAATAGAAAATACCTGAATGAAAAATATGAAAGAATAAAAAAAAAGTAAACTTACTAAAAATGAAGGAAAAAAATAAAAACAAAAATAAAAAAGGCTTTCGGCACTGGACTCCTGATATGACAAGAATTTTGCAGACCACGGAATCGTGGGCTTTCCATCTCCAAGGGAAAATTCCATTCCGCATCTTTGAGAGGGTATGCGTCCCGCATCACTCACTTACATTTCACTTGACACCTGCAATGTTTTTTTTTTTTTAAATTAACCCTTTGACAAGGGAGCAATTCCACGATCTTCACTTGGGTAGGATCAGGATCGAGATGGAATCCTGTCCCATGGAGTTTGGTAGCCGGGCTCTCCCGCCCATTGGCATGCCTTGTGGGCGCAACATCGATGGATGGAAACTGATAATTTAGACGAATGACAACGAGACAACGAACCAGAAGCGGAAAAAGGGTTGTTTCCTGCTGTAAACAAGTGGGAGCAGCATCGATGGTTGTTCAGCTGAAATCTGGAGCTGAACAACGAGTGGATGAGATACAGATAGAGAGGGGGATCCACCACCTGTTAAACTACAAATTCTCCACTTGCAAAAGGAAATGATACAACACTCCGAAGAGCATTAAATAGTGAACGGGGTATCTCAACACTCGTAAAATCAAAATTTGATAATCCAAACTGCTCTACTACAATATATATAAAGTTTTCCGAATAGAAAATACTTGAATGAAAAATAGGAAAGAATAAAAAAAAAGTAAACTTACTAAAAATGAAGGAAAAAAAGTAAAAACAAAAGCAAAAACAAAATAGGCTTTCGGCACTGAACTCCTGATATCACAAGAATTTTGCAGACCGCGGAATCCTGGGCTTTTCGTCTCCAAGGGAAAATTCATATATATTTATTAAATTTGCATATTGTCAAGCGCATCACTCACTTACATTTCACTTGACACCTGCATTGTTTTTTTTTTTTCAAATTAACCCTTTGACAAGGGAGCAGTTCCACGATCTTCACTTGGGTAGGATCGGGATCGAGATGGAATCCTGTCCCGTGGAGTTCTGTAGCCGGGCTCTCCCGCCCATTGGCATGCCTTGTGGGCGCAACATCGATGGATGGAAACTGATAATTGAGACGAATGACAACGAGACAACGAACCAGAAGCGGAAAAAGGGTTGTTTCTTGCTGTAAACAACAAGTGGGAGCAGCATCGATGGCTGCCTAGCTGAAATCTGGAGCTGAACAACGAGTGAATGAGATACAGATAGAGAGGGGGATCCACCACTTGTTCATATGTAAACTACAAATGCTCCACTTACAAAAGGAAATGATACAACACTCCGAGCTCTCCCGCCCATTGACAAGTCATGTGGGCGCAATATCGATGGATGGAAACTGATAATTGAGACGAATGGCAATGGGACAGCGAACTAGAAGCTATCAATGGTTGTCCAGCTGCAATCTGGAGCTGAACAGCGAGTGGATGAGATACAGATAGAGAGGGGGATCCACCACCTGTTCATCTGTAAACTACAAATGCTCCACTTGCAAATGGAAATGTTACAACACTCCAAAGAGCATTAAATAGTGAACGGGGTATCTCAACACTCATAAAATCAAAATTGGTAATCCAAACTGCTCTACCACAATGTATATAAAAGTTCCCGAATAGAAAATAACTGAATGAAAAATAGGAAAGAATAAAAAGAAAAAGTGAACTTACTAAAAATGAAGGAAAGCAAATAAAAATAAAAATAAAAAAGGCTTTCGGCATTGGACTCCTGATATCACAAGAATTTTGCAGACCGCAGAATCATGGGCTTTCCGTCTCCATGGGAAAATTCCATTCCGCATCTTTGAGAGGGTATGCGTCCCGCATCACTCACTTACATTTCACTTGACACCTGCAATTTTTTTTTTTCAAATTAGCCCTTGACAAGGGAGCAGTTCCACGATCTTCACTTGGGTAGGATCGGGATCGAGATGGAATCCTGTCCCGTGGAGTTCTGTAGCGGGGCTCTCCCGCCCATTGACATGCCTTGTGGGCCCATTTTTTATAATTTTTGAAATATAATTTGAGTTATCTAACTTGGGAACTATTTATCTCGTGTTAGTTGCTAATTTTTAGATGCTTTTGATTTTTGCATTTAGAGAACATTTTCTCTGATTTTTCTATCCAAAGGAATATTGTTTGTTTTTTCTTTGCCATTGATGTCTTTTGTTTGTTTGGGAATAGGGTGGTGGATCTCCCTCCACGGTAGCAGTGCCTTGCCGAAATAATCGTTTTGCTGTTCTTCTTGCTTTTTTTAGTCAAGAAAACTGCCGGACTTCTCTTGGCCCACTTCCAAATTTTGCTGACTTTGCATATTCTCTTACTATTTCACAACCTCTTTTAGCTAAATCGGACGCTTAAACACCTTATAGGAATCCCAAAACTGTGCCAGTTAAATCCGACTCTTGAAGAGCTTCTAGAAATCCCACAACCGTGTCACCCTATAGTACAATTATTCCTTAAGAACAATAATTATGAACATAAAATCTGTTGTGAAACTTGTTTATTGAAATATTTGCTTATCATTCTTTCCGGTTAACTTTGTTTTCAGTGTTTTAACTCCATACTATAATGAAGATGTTATTTTCTCCCTTCCTCACCTTGAAGAGGAAAACGAAGATGGAGTTTCCATCCTATTTTATCTGCAGAAAATTTATCCAGGTACCTTTTTCTTGTATTATCTCCTGGCTGGCACTCTACGGAAGGCACTGCTGTGCTGGATGTTATATTCTAACTTGTCCGGTTGTCTAATTTCACAGATGAATGGAAAAACTTTCTTGAACGTGTAAACTGTGATTTGGAAGAAGAACTAAAATCCAACACTGAACATCAGGAGAAACTACGTCTTTGGGCATCATACAGGGGGCAAACACTATCGCGCACTGGTGCAGTTCTTAAGTCCTTTGTGATCCTGTTTTGACTCCGTCTTTCTTTGAACTTACGTTTAAAGATTTGTTTGCTATATATATATTATATATATATATATATTGCTTTCCTCATTATTCCCATTCCAAATTTCAGTTAGAGGTATGATGTATTATCGGAAAGCTCTGGAGCTTCAATCTTTCCTCGACATGGCCAAAGATGAAGGTAATTGATATTTGTATAACACGAGTTTTATGGATTTACATATCTCACACCTGAACTTTCATATTTACCCAATAGCACTTATTCATGCATAGGTTTATAAAGCACAAAGTTCTTTGTGTGTAAATATGAAATTTTAGGTGTGAGATAAGTAAATACACAAGAACTGTGCTATTTTTACTGATTTGCTTATTTTGCTAATAGCATGCTCTTAGAATGGTTCCTTTCTCTGATGCTTGCGTTTTTTTTTTTAATTTATTTTTCTTGTTACTTTGTCTAGATCTAATGGAAGGCTACAAAGCACTCGAATTGTCTTCTGATGAGCACTCAAGTGGAAGATCTTTATGGGCACAGTGCCAGGCTGTGGCTGATTTGAAATTCACTTATGTAGTTTCTTGCCAACGATATGGAGCTCAAAAACGTTCTGGCGAACCACAAGCACAAGATATTCTAAGGCTTATGACAACGTAAGTGTGATTATCTCTTAATAACATGCGACTAATATATGGTGGATAACAGGAGCTTAGCGCTTGATGACTCAATTTTACTCATGTTGAACCCTAGATATTACTTATGTAGGCAGAGTTGTTGGAAATATTCTTGTTGCTCCTTACTGCATTCTGCACTCAATTAATGAAAAAGCAAAGGGAAATTTACACATTGCCGCCCAATTCCTATGTCTTTACATATCTAACACCTAAACTCTACCTTTTACATTTACACCACTCAAATCTTTCATATTGCTTTAAAAATACCACTATTTAACTTTTAAAAAGTGAAATATATATTGTCATGCATGGGTAAGCTTTCATATATGTAAAATTTAATCACAAATTCAAATACACAATGCATAGTATTTCCTGACCCAATCACTCCGGTAAAAGCCTAAGCTCACTAATAACAGGCTCAGCTGGTTAGATTATTGTTGTTGCTTGATTTGATACTGAGCTGATGTAGTACATCTATGAAATAAATTTCCAGGGAGAATATTGAAAGAGAGATTTTGGGTGGCTGACATTAACCTCTATTTCAATTGTCATGCCTATCTTATCATAATCATTTTTAAGGTAGCAAAAATGAATTTTCCTTCATGGAAAGCAACTCTGCCTTGGGATTGTTGCTTCAAATTGTGCTGTACGGTTACTACAATCTCTTCTGTTTATTGTTTTTTGGCAGGGACTCAAGAGTCTTTTTATCACTTGTTATTATGATGAGCTTAGTGATTTTTAAGGTGAGGCACAATTTTGAAAAGGTCATGGTAGCGATGGTTTAGGGATTATGAAATTGAGGAGTTGTGGGGGGAGGGGGAAGGAATATAAGTCAATTTAGATACAATGTTCTTCTTCAAGATCCACTGAAGCTCAAGTTAATATGCTTCAAATTTTCTAATGCTTATAGTGACGTGGTTGTGAAGGAAAGTCACACTTTCTTTGACGTAACAGGGTGTTGTTTCCGTGCCTGTGATTTTGCTCATTCGATGCTAAGGGCAGCGTTGGGGCTTGCTGTGGTGTAACAGGAATCCACTCATGTGACTTCGCTCATCTGGATTTAACCAGTCCAGGCCCGAAAGAAGTTGACCAACTCTTCAACATGGGTTTGGCGCTCCCTTTCCATTGGGGGATACCATCCTAGTGATCTAGGGCTTAAATTTGTGATATCTGTTTTTAGATTTTTGGTCCTAAACTTAGATTTCACAGCTGCTGACGTTCTTTTTTTTTTTCTTCGGGGACTGTATTGGAAGGTCAAGTGGTGTTTCGGTTGTATCTTGCCCCCAATGGGGTGATTTATTCTTGCCCCACTGCACGCCGCTGCTCCACGTCGTCCTTCCTTGCTACAGCCGCCCTTAAGGCAGCGACTTTTTCTGTTTTTCACTGCAGTCTTCACATTCCCGCCCTTCTTGCTCGTTGGCTCGGTTCCGGGCAGCTGCCTTTGTTCCAGACAGCTTTTTCTTGCTGCCCTGCACTCCCCTCGCTTTGCCCCTTCATTGTCGTCGTCTCGAAAACAGTAAACCCGCTGTTTTCTTTTTGTCCCCTGGCTGTTCCAACCTGCTGCACTTTTTGTCCCAGCTTTACGCTTTGCTGCCAACGCGATTCCAACCTTTCATTTGGCTGGTCCAACCACCTTCAACCCCGTTTCAACCACCTAGCTTACCTCCACCACCCATGGGTCATGCCTTTTGTATGAGTCCGTGTCATGTTTGTTATAATTTCTCTTTCAAGTGTGTGGATTGTAACCGTCTATTTGCTTTTCATTAATAATATTTTATTTTTCCTAACTTGTTTTAGGTTAACTCCGGTATCATATAGATTTGTGGTGATGAACTTATTATTATTATTATTATTTTTGTCTCACGCACGCTCCCGTATATTCTTGGCCTTGAACACATGACCTTCTTGTGGGAGATAAAACACCTATTTATTAGGCTAAATGGGTTGCACATTGTGTTGGTGAACTTAGATTTATTTCATATAGCAAGATTTTGTTCACTTATTTTGAATAATTTTAAAATTCAAAATATTTCATTTGCATTAGTTGGGAAACGTTTTTCATATTTTTCTTCCACATCCTTTTGTCTCCCTTTTTAATTAATCTCTTTTTTCCCCTTGGAATTGTGAGAAGGGCTTGTTTTGTGTTTTTTATGCATACTTCTGTTTATTCCCCCATCTATATTTTTTCGTGGAGAATTTTTTGAATACAACATGACACATGACTTACCTTGGGCTGAACCCGTTCAACATGGGGTCTCATAGGGGGTCGGTCCTTGTCTTGGGGACTAGGGTTGCCGCCCAAGTGAGGGGGGTCCTGCTTTGTTACCTACTATTTATATGTCGCTTTATCTGTTTTGTATTATGTTTTTTTCTGAGTTTTCTATTAGTACAGTTGTCAACGTCCCCTTTTCCTTTCTATGTCTGTAGTGCCCCGATTATAACTTGGCCTGCGATGGTGTGTATCCCCTTTATTGCTTGGTTCTGCCCTCCCCTGCTCGCTGCCAGCCTTCTTGCTCTTCTCCCTGTTGTCGTCTATCTCTCCCACTCCTCTTGTCTCCTCTTTTCACCTCCCAACACTCCTCTAACCACCAGTTTCCCCTCTGTCGGCCTCTGGAATGTGGTAATCTTCTTTCCATTTACTTTCTCCCACCCGTAACTCCAATACCAATTCTCGACCTTGCCTTAACCCCCATACCATCCGTTACAAGCCCTCCGGTCCTCTAGCAATACCACCCAGCCTTCCCCTCAACCCGTAAGTCCCTTCCTCACCCTATTTTCTCTTCACGGCTACACTACCTTACCAGACTACCCTCACAACCCTTTCACCCTCTCCTAGTACTGCACTTAACACCCAATCCTCCTGTTACAGCCGCCAATCCACATTAGCCTTTCGATTGTTGCCGCAAGCCCTAGCTAACCATCCCTTATGCTGTTCAGTTGGGACACACCACATTCGTCCTCAGACTGGGGTGTTATTTGTGTTTGCTCGTCGTTTTTTTTTTGTTTTGTAGATTCTTTGTTTTAACTGTTTTGAATTTAAGCAATAAGTTTTCATTTCAATTATGGTCCTGGTTAACTCTGTTATCGCAACCGCTTTTATATCGTTGTGGCTTGTTTTAAATATTGTCCTCGAGTTGTGTTTGCTTTTTATTAGAGGAAAAAAGACTGCGTAATATGCATCCCAAACTTCCTGCTGCTGCCGCCATTCCACAACGTGTTTGGCTCGTTTACATTTCGAGCTTAAAAATTTGTTCGTGTTCGGCTCATTAGGCTTAACGAACGAGCCGAACACGAGCTGCTTAACGAGCCGAACACGAGTTGTTCACGAACAACGAGCCAAATTGACAGCCCTACCTACTACTGCACTTAACACCCAATCCTCCTGCACCAGACTACCCTCACAACCCTTTCACCCTCTCCTAGTACTGCACTTAACACCCAATCCTCCTGTTACAGCCGCCAATCCACATTAGCCTTTCGATTGTTGCCGCAAGCCCTAGCTAACCATCCCTTATGCTGTTCAGTTGGGACACACCACATTCGTCCTCAGACTGGGGTGTTATTTGTGTTTGCTCGTCGTTTTTTTTTTGTTTTGTAGATTCTTTGTTTTAACTGTTTTGAATTTAAGCAATAAGTTTTCATTTCAATTATGGTCCTGGTTAACTCTGTTATCGCAACCGCTTTTATATCGTTGTGGCTTGTTTTAAATATTGTCCTCGAGTTGTGTTTGCTTTTTATTAGAGGAAAAAAGACTGCGTAATATGCATCCCAAACTTCCTGCTGCTGCCGCCATTCCACATCTGCCTTCCTGTTGTTGCCGCCAATCCACATTTTCCTTCCGGTCGCTGCCACAAGTTTCAGTCAGCCATCCCTTCTGCTATCTAGCCAGGGCACACCGCATTCATCCTCACGTTATGTTGTTATTTGTGTTTGTTATTTCTTGTTTTGAAGATTTTAAAGCAATAATTTTTCGTTTCTATTGTGGTTTGGGTTAATTTTGGAATCACAACCGTTTTTTGTATCACTATGGCTTGTTTTAAACATTGTCCTCAAGCTATGTTGGTTTTTTATTAGGGAAAAAAATACTGCGTAAGATGCACTCCTTTGCTTTATCATTGGAGCATAGTTGAGGATGGTATAATTTGTAATCTTACCTCGTTTTCGTTCTTTTAGAATGATGATTAGTGTATGTTGGAACCATGCCATTGCTTACTTTTATAAGTTGGGGTAGGTTAGGCCTTAGTAGTGAAAATTGCTAGGTACTCTTAAGGGAATATAATTTAACAAATTCTTCAACTCACTCTATTTGAGAACCACTCACAGAATGTGCATATTGCTCTTTTGCAACACCTAGGTATCGGCGATGGGTAAAGAAAATAGATCAAAATAAGCCTTCTTTGACAGATTGAACTTTCACTGATTTTGTTGCTCTTCCATTAGAGGAGAAACATTTGATGGTAGAATCACTAACGAGTCCCGAGTTCTTGTTTAATGTTAATGGCTTTTATGATGGATAATATTCTTGTTATTAAAAATATTCTTGTTATTAAAAATATTCTTATAAATTATTTTTTGTTTTTACAACTTGGGGAAAGAAAGCAATGAAAGCCATAACAAGATCCTTCTCAATCGAAGGTTATTGAGTTTATTAAAAGAGGAATGTATTATCTTTGTGCTTGCATGAGCAAACTAAAGTGCTAGAAAGGCTATATACCTCAACAGTATATAGTAATTATGAGAAATATTTTCAGTGAATATAAAATTTAATTAATTATAATTTTTGTTTGGAAAATATTAAGTCTTAGGTTTTGTTTGCATTGCAAGTCTGAAAATCTTGTTAAATAGAGTGTTTTAAATAATACAATGAATTTATGTATTTTTACCACATACAAAAATTTGTTATTTTTTATTTTATATATTTCATAATCTGTAATCTCTCCTCTGTTAGTTGATTTATATCTCACAATCACTTCCTTTGTCTATTTACTTATTTTTCTTAAGATATACTCCAACTTCGACGTGAGATATTGCTAGAGATGCGATCTCGGAATCCTGCTTATGTGGGATCTACGAGATTGTACAATCTCGATACGTTTTTCGTCCCGTAATTGTGGCAGTGAGAAAATGGTGCTAATTTGTTCTCTAGGTAATTATGGGTACACCTTTCATGTTATTTTATTAGAAATTAGAATTATGATTCATTGCTAACATGTGGCTATTTATATCTTCTGTTTCTCATTTTTGGGAGACATTGGCAATTGTTAGTGTTTAGAGATGGTGGAAATTATTAGTGGTTAGAGACGTTGATCTTTATTTTATATTCTTTGGAGTGATATATCATCTACCGTTTGCAAGTGGTATGTTTGTATGTTGCTAAGGATCTGATGGTCTAACCTCATTACTGCCCTTATTTGGTCGTTTCAGCGTTTCATTGTTTGACTTGTTTTTAGTCGGGACAGTCACCAACGATATCGAAGGTGCTGTCCAATAACAGATTTAGCCTCGTACCCATTTCCAAATACCGTTGACTACTCATATGATCCGTCACTTGCTATTCCACAACCACATCTCCACAAACTTCCCTTTCTAAACACCTTCTAGGAACTCTTAAATAGTATCATCTTACATCAGTGCTCGACAAACTAGATTTATGGTTTTGTCTTCTTATTCCAATCCAAAATTTCAAAAATAAAAGTTCACATGGATTCAGTTGTGGCTAGGAATTGCAGTAGAAAGATTTGGGTATAAAAGAAATAACTTTTGTTTTTGAAATTTTGGATTTGGGAATAAGAAGACAAAACCATAAATCTAGAGTTTGTCGAGCACTGATGTAAGATGATACCATTTAAGAGTTCCTAGAAGTTATTTCTTTTATACCCAAATCTTTCTACTGCAATTCCTAGCCACAACTGTAAATTTATCAAAATTTCAAAACCAGGATTTTGGAGTGAAAATTGACTTGTCAGATTTTAAAGGTCACATGGATTCAGACGAGTTCATTGAATAGTTTCGAGTAGTATATCGAATCTGAGAGTAAGATTGCAAGATTTTGGGGTGAAGATTGACTTGTCGGATTTTGAAGGTCACATGGATTCAGACGAGTTCATTGAATAGTTTTGAGTAGTATAACGAATCTTAGTGCAAGGGTATTCCATCGGATATATGGGTAAAACTAGTCTTCTTTAAGCGGTTTGGTTGGGAGAAGTTGTAGTGTATTATAAATCTTTTGGAGGGATTTTAGAAAATTTGGAGGGATTTTAGAAAATTGTGTTTGGTACGAAGAATTACAAATACATCATAAAGTTTAAATGAATTTAATGTTTTCACTTTAGTTCATTTTGAATGAATATAGAGTTTGGCTGATTTGACTGAATTTTAGATTTGCACCTTCCTTTAATGTAAAATGTTATCGGTAGATTCCAACCGCCGCCCGCTGCTTGCTACTGGTCCTCGCACATCCTAAATTGCCTCCCGCCGTTGCAATCCGCCGCCTTTTGCAGTCCTCTGCCGTCTACCACTGCAACCATCTACCACCTTCTGTCACCGTTGTTTGTTTTCTACTGTCGTTCGCCATCCTTCGTCTTCTAGTGCCACCGTCTGTTGTTTTCCACCGCTTGCCATCTTTGATTTTATGCTACTATTGTTCGTCGTTGTAGATGTTGCTTTCCACTGTTTGTCGTCGTTGCCACAGTTTGTCATCTATCGTTGACAGTCGTTCATTGTTGTCAGCTATATGATGCTGCCTTTTATCGGCGGCAGCAACCTCCAGTCTGCAGTAGCCCGCTTTTCACCACCACTTCTGTAGCCACTCGTTGCATTTTTTTTCTCTGTCCTCAATCATTCATTGTTAGTTTTCTCTTGTTGTTGTTGTCACTGCAGTTTGTATCCATTACCTGTCACCATCGTATGTCTCCGTCGTTCGTCTGCCTTTGCCCGTTGTTGTCTTCCGATGCTCACCATCGTCTGCCTTCTTTAGTTTTTTGTCGCTACTCACTGTCCTTTGCTACTGCTTGTCCTATGTTGCAGCCTGTCATTTGCCACTGTTGTCTGTCACCACCACTGATTTTTTAATTTACTTCAATCCAGACAAAAATATAAAGTTCTATGTTTATTTTACACTGAATCAAATAAATCTAAAGTATTTTGAATACAATATATTACTTTTGTATTACATTCATTTTATATTGCATTATTTTTTCAACGAAACGAACAATCCTTAAGTTAACACAAAAGTGCATCTCTTTAAAGGGAGAACATAAAACATCTTTGATAGCTATAAAGGAAAAGTAAAATCACATTATATTTCGTTAGTCATGACATGTTCTTGAAAGTTCATCAATTGCAATTGCAAGTTCTCTCAATAGAGGAATACAAATTTGAGTTTGAGCTGTTGGTGCTAAAATGCGAGCTAGTGAGCACTAGGGAAACACCATAACTTGATATCATGGGATATTAAGATTGTTTATTGGCATTGTGATATAGTTACTACATTATTGGATGTTACATGATGTTCAGACCCTATCTTTAAAGGAAAAAAATTTTACGTGCGGATTCCAAACATATGGACATCTGTTGAGATTAACAGAGGGGAAAGAATAAAAAAAATAATAAGACCTCCACTGCACCACAACGGCTGTCTGTATGTGCGGAATTCGCACAAAAATTTTACGTGCGGATTCCAAACATATGGACATCGGTTGAGATTAACAGAGGGGAAAAAATAAAAAAAATAATAAGACCTTCACTGTACCACAACGGCTGTCTGTATGTGCGGAATTCGCACAAAAAAATTTCTCCTCTAAAAGTGGAGAGACAATACACATGTATTATGTTCACACCACCCTTCAAACAGGATTCATTCATCAAATCATGCTGCAAGAGTACACCTAGTAGAGAAATTTGTAAAAATTGGAGGAAAGGTAGGAACCACCAACACTCCCATATTTGTCACAATCGAGAAGTACTTTAAGTGTTATAACAGGAAAATGATATCTTTCATTGAGCAGATAACAATTGAAGAAATGAACAGTTGCATAGGAGAGGATAAAGATGCCAAAGAGGAGTATCAACTTGCAGCTGACGTGAGAGAAATGCTAATGTTTGAAGCTGAACCCATGAAAGATAATCCAATAATGTTAACACTAGTTGTCCGAGAAGATAATGAATCCGAAGAGCTATATAAGAATAGGGGCAACCTTTGTCGAGAGAGTTTTTGGTTGTCCTAACTGACAGTTTACCGGGTGGTTATCACTAAGAGAGATTCAATATATCATATATTTCATTTCATAAATTTTTCCTACTAAACCGGCTTGCCTATAGGATGCTACCATCCAAATATGAGAAATTACAAATACACACTTGATAATTAAATCGCTTTGTGAGGTACTAGCTCAGATGCAACTTCGGTTCTGATTGTGCCAAAGATTGTTATTTATTATTTCAAGGTAGACTTTGTAGCACCGTATGCGTTTTAGAGTTGTATGAAATGGATATGAGCATAGATTTTGAAATGAGACTGTCTTAGACACAACAAGACTGGATTTATTATGATGGTTGTAGACCAATTTCAGTGAAGAAGGCAAAGTCTTTCCTACCTGAGGAGAATTAGATGAGACACTATTGGATACGTGAGTCGCCAACGGAGTAATGAAAGCAAACACATGATCTATCACCCGTGGGATCCTACGAAGTTGCAATTCTGCTTACGCAGGATTGACAAGATTCATGATACGAGGTAAATTTACATAATTTTTTTGCACTATATATCATGTTAATTATCTTAATTATCATGATATTACGGTTGAGAAATTTATTTTTGTTGTGTTGTAAAGAATGTAAGGCGTATGCCACTTGAAGAAGGACAATAGGTGAATTTAGAGCAAAAATAATGTTAATTAACATGATATTACGCTTGAGAAATTTATTTTTGTTGTGTTGTGCAGATTGTAAGGCTTATGCCACTTGAAGAAGGACAATAGGTGAATTTAGAGCAAAAATAATGAAAAATTGGACACATCGACGACCCTGTGTTTGTGCGCATGCATTTGCACGCGCACGCTCGTGCACTTATACACTCTAGTGCGCACACTCACGTGTGTGCCCTTACACGCCCTTGCACGCGCACATGCACACCTAACACACCCTAGCTACGGTTATGTGCACGCCAGCCGTAGATTTGGATCTAGTAGATCCAACCAGCCTAGCTAGCCAAATCCTGCCACACCATCCCTACACAACTCCAATTGCGGGTGCTTGCTTGCACCCGCAGCTTGCCACTTTCCTAATCTAACACCCGGCTTACCAAATTGAACTGCGGCAGCGCATGCTTGCGCGCCCGCGCATTCATGGGCATACAAGCGTGCCCGTGAAAGCCAGTCCACCATAACACAATTTTTTTTCAACTTGAAGAGATTTTATACTTATTTTGTATCTCTAATGCCTCAAATAAGTATAAATATATGTTTTTATCATTACGAAGGGACTTTTTGCCTAAGGGGCTGTTAGTCTAGGGCTTGGGAAGTGTTTTGCAGCTCTTGGAGTTGTCTTCTTTGGATTCGCTCGGAAAAGAATATTTTCTTGTTTTCTTCTTCTTTTTCAAGATTGTTTAAGGAGTTTTATGATCTTGTAAGGTGATATTGAGTGCATATGTATGAGAGAGACCCACGAAGCTTTGTATTGATTGGAGAGGACCACGATGTATTGCAAGGATCAATTGACTCTATCTTTTCTGTACTTTTTGCGTTCTCTCCTTTTTATGCCTACAATAACAATGTTTTTGTTTTCTTTCATCATGCATTATAATTAATCTTGTTTCGTACTCATGTGATATAAGTTTTATATATTTCTTATAATTTTCAAGTTATGAATTTCTTGTTTTCTCGACGCCTTTTTGAAGCATAAATTGCTGATATTGATGTGTTAATTTTCCAATCGTTATTTACTTTTTATCGAACACGATAATAAAGTTAAAATTCCTCATGAATTGTCCTTGGCCCGTGACGTACTGAAACGAGTAAGGGTAACCATAAAATTCTTATAAGATATACATATTGTAATAGGATTTTGCAACCTATCAAGGGGATCAAAAAAATATGCGGATATGCCTTAGGGTTAAGTAAAACTTAACTCTATGTGTTGTTGATTCTACTTTTGACTCAGGCATAGGCATAATGATAAACCTTTTATCTCTTGTGGTCAACAATAGTGTGAGTTTCCATAGAAAAACTTCAGTAAACCACGAGACATATATCTCAGGAGTATGAATCTTGCATACATCTTTTTCATTCTAGTTTTTGTAATTGCATATTTATGATTGTTAGATACATCTTTTGAATTTGATTATTTCGAACTAGACTTAATGGTTCTGTAAAATAGAGCTTTGTCTCTTAGAAATATTTGGTACTATCCTTGTGGGATCGATACACGAACTCTTAGATTGTATATTGCTTGACAAATATAATTGCGTGGCTGACCTATTTACTTCGCGGTAAGTTTTCAGCCATCAATTTCTTAATCGCGCTTTCTCGGGATGCACAAAAGACGAGATTTCTAGTAGTGTAATTGAGGCAATGGGATCTTTCTACTAATCTGCTACCGCCATGCTATTGAGGGCCACCTTTTATGTTATTTTATTAGAATAACGGTTTTTTTCTAGCAAGGGACTATTTATATCTTATAGTTCTTGTTTTCTAGGATATGTTGGTTGTTGTTATTGTGTTTAGTGACGTTCTTTGTTTTATTCTCTCCTTGGTATTTTATCTTTTTTTTTTTTGCAAGTAGTGTGTTTGTATCTTGCTCAAGAATAAGCGGCGGAACCTCTTCGCTGCCCGTATATTGTTGTTTAGCCTTTTGACCTGCTGTTCTCAGTTCGCACAGCCACTGAAAGCATCATATCTGCTGTCTAACAACAGATTTTGCCATGTTTGCCCTTCCAAACATCGCAAACCACTCGTAGTATCCTTCTCTTGCTATTCCACAGCCCGCTCCCCACAAAATCCCCTTCCTAAACATCTTCTAGAAGGCCCTAGATTGGTATCAATCTTGGCTGTCTATTCCTTTGTCTCCTTGGACTCTTTATTCCTAGCCCAAGATGTATGGTAAAACTACGTTCTTATGCTTTGATTGTTCCAAACTTCATTCCTAGTTTCTCTTTGTATTTCTAACTCCTAACATTTTTTTCTTCATTTCATGTAATGTTAAATTGTCATCGTCAAAGATAGCTCAATTTTTATAGCATTGGCCCCGTCTCTCATTTTAAGCCAATGTACTCACCCGCCCCATCTTTTTGGCAAACTATGCCAAGGCACTCATTGAGGTAATGCCTTAATCATGCTACTCGCCTAACAATTTTATTAGTTGCTATGGCACTTTCTTGCTGTGAATAGGCAAGTTTTTAACTTGTCTATGCGACTTTGGGCTCATTTATTCCAAAAATATTACTCCATTGCTTCGTTCTTATAGTACAAATTGAATTTTTGGTTACCACAACTAAAACAGAAGGTCCTTTCATGTTTCATGCACTGAAGGCCTTCAAAATGGAAAGGCACCAACTTGCACCTCACTTCATGTATCTAATTGGATTCAAGTTACAAAATATTAAATCTATAGAAGGCTTATGCAAGAGTTTTTTAACTGGAGAGCATCTAGTGAGGTACTAGATTTGTTGTTCAAAATCTATCTGTTATGTATTAGATTTGGACTTAATTAATCTGACTCTTTGAAAAATTTGTGTCCTGTATGCATTTTAGGATAATCACAATGGTTTACTCGGGACCTTAGTGAGTTGTGATTTTGGACCTCTCCACCTTACGTTTATATCAAAAATTATGCTCGCTACTGCCAATAATCTCTCAATTGCATTTTAATGGGACTTGGAATACATGTGAACCGATTTTGGTCCACTTGCCAAATCTTTTTTTTTTTTAATTTTTAAACTTTATATATCTAGTACATGAAAGTAACAATAGAAAAACAAGTAATTAGGTGATAGTGTAATCCATTTTTTTGAACGCAATGTCTGGTGTTTTATTTATATACAACTTAAGGGGTATTACTCATTTCTAGTTTGAGAAATATTTTTAGCAGCTTCAGTAAACTTGAATTTATTGACCTGATTAAAAAAAAAATATTGTAAGGCTTGATATGGAGTCAAGCCAAACCATAATTGAACGACAAATTTTATTGCTGAATTCAAAAGTTACAATGACAATTTTCAACATAAAAAACACAAACATGCAAACGACAAGTGTCAACGTCGACTTTGTAAAGAGGAAAAGAAACAACAAAAAACACAAAAATGGAAATTTTATTGCTGAATTCAAAAGTTACAATGACAAATTCTCAACATAAAAAACACAAACATGCAAACGACTAGTGTCAACGTCGACTTTGTAAAGAGGAAAAAAAACAACAAAAAACACAAAAATGACTCTCTGAAGAAGAGCGACAGGTCTGGAAGGAAAGGAAGGGAGCGTAGACAATGCTGAAAGGGGGAGAGCAGTAGGTGTTGTGGCGCTAGAGGGGGCATAAGTTATGTCGGTCTGTTGGAAGGTGTCAAACAGGTGGTGGTTGCGGCCTGGATGGCATAGGAGTGATTGTGGACTATTGGGAGGAGGCTGACAGCAGGTAGCTGCGGCATAGGAGGGAGCATGAGGGGTGGCAGTGGACTGGACAACAACAGGAAGGGGGTAGATGGGTTGACAGCAGCAAGGACAGGCCTTGAAGGTGTTGGCGGCAGCAAAGACTGGCTTTGGAGCGACTGGCGGTAGGATGATAGGCTCTGGTGGGATCGGAAGGAAAAAAGACAGGCCCTGGAGGCGCCTGCGACAGCAGGAAGGGATGAAGTGCATAGAAATAATCACCATTTCAGATGTGTTACGACCAAATCATGTCTTCGTTGTTGGATATAGCCCTTGGAAGGGGGAAATGTCGGGCAGAAATCTAAAATCAGAAATAATTATTAACCTACTCTAACCAAACAAAGTAGTTTATATATAATAGGTCGAAGTAGATAAAAACATAAAGTAATAGAAAAGGGAAAGGGGTGGATTAGAAAGGGAATAAAAAAGGCAAGGGATGAAATAGAAAGGGGAAAGAGGGGTGGATTAGAAAGGGAATAAAAAAGGCAAGGGGTGGATTAGAAAGGGAATAAAAAGGCAGAAAATAGAATAGGAAAGGAATCCTCCATATTGAAGGGATAAAATAAGAAAGAAAGAGGCAGAGGAGGGGCAGTGATTCTTGCCCCACGGCTAGCCGATTGAGTCGGCCATCAAACCAGGACTACCCGGTTCGACCGACCCATGAAGTTTCATATCAAGATGTTTCCATAAGGAAAGTCAATGACTTTCACTTACTATTATTTTTTTTAATCACGTAAAAATAAATTTATAGGTGGGGTTGGATGAGGTTTCTATGCAAGGTGCTTAGGCCATTGCGCCTAGAGCAGAGGTTTAGGTGTTGGCATGCCTAGGGCATTGAATGCGAACTTGTGGCTTAGTGATTGCGTGGAGACAATTAGATAGTGTCGATTTTGTGGAGACAGTTGTGTGTTCAGTTGGGCCATCACATTCGGGCTTATGACTTTTGCTTGTGGCCTAAGCAACCGGAGCAACTCGTGGCTTAGTAATAGCATCACCATCTCAAACGAGTTACAACCGTAGCGACTGCTTTTCGTCGGATACAACCCTCAGAAGGGGGAAACGCTAGAAGCAGAAATCTAAAATCAGAAATAATCATTACCAACTCTAAGCAAACAAAGTAACATATATATAATAGGTGGAAGTGGATAAAAATAGAAAGTAATAGAAAAGGGAAAGGGGTGGATTAGAAAGGGAATAGAAAAGACAAGGGTTCGAATAGAAAGGGTAAGAAAAATGCAAAAAATAGAATAGGAAAGGAATCCTCCATATCAAAGAAATAAAATAGGAAAGAAAAAGGATGGTGGGGTGGTAATTCTCGTCCCATGGCTAGCCGGTTCAGCCGACCATCAAACCAGGACTAGTCAGTTCGGCTGATCCATGAAGCCCCGCATCAGAGCCTTTCCATAAAGAAAGTTATTTATTTATTTATTTATTTTTAAGTCAATGCCTTTCACCTATTATTATTCTTTTTTAATCTTGTAAATATTAAATTTACTGGTGTGGTTGAATGAGTTTTCTATGCAAGGCACTTAGGCCATTATGCCTGAAGTAGAGGTTTAGGTGTTGGCGTGCCTAGGGCATTGAATGCGAACTCGTAGCTTAGGGATTGCACATAGACAATCAGATGGTGTCGATTATGTGGAGACAGTTGTGTGCTCAGTTGAGCCATCACATGCGAACTTATGACGTTTGCATGTGATGCCCTTGTGGGATGGAACGAGCGGAGATTATCATCATCTCAAACGAGTTACAATCGAAGCATTTACTTGTCGTTGGATACAACCATCAGAAGGGGGAAATGTTGGAGGCAAAAATCTAAAATAAGAAATAATCTTTAATCTACTTTAAGAAAACAAAGCAACCTATATATAATAGGTGGAAATGGATAAAAATAGAAAGTAATAGAAAAGGGAAATGAGTGGATTAGAAAGGGAATAGAAAAGGCGAGGGTTGGAATAGAAAGGAGAAAATAAAAGGCAGAAAATAGAATAGGAAAGGAATCCTCCATTTTGAAGGAATAAAATAAGAAAGAAAAGGGAGGGGAGGGGCGGTAATTCGAACCCCATGGCTGGGCGCCATGGCTGGGCGGTTCAGCCGGCCCATGAAGCCCTGCATCAGGGCCTTTTCTTAAGGAAAGTTTTTTTTAAGTCAATAACTTCGCTTATTATTATTATTATCTTGTAAAAAATAAATTTATGGGTGGGGTGGATGAGGTTTCTATGTAAGGTGCTTAGGTCATTACGCGAAGACAATCAGATGGTGTCGATTATGTGGAGCAGTTTTGTATTCAGTTGGTGCTTCACATGCGAACTTATGACTTTTGCATTTTGAATCTCCCGTCTTAGATCTTCTCATGCTATATAGGTTTCGGAAGGTTGGCCGAGTGCTTGTTGGCGAAGTCTCATTACAACTTGCATGCATGTTCATTTTGCGACCTTCGTCCATCCCTTCTTCGTTATGTTTGGTTTTCCCCTTGAGTTTGTGGGTATTTTGATTGTCTTTGACATCGACACCGCCTCATGGCATTGGCATTGATGGCGGCTGTCTTTGACACCAATGTTTTATTTTTTATAGTCGTTGTCGCGTCATGGCATTGACATTGATCGCAGTTGTCTTTGACACCGAAGTTTTACTTTTTATAGTCATTGTCGTGTCATTGTGTTGCTATTTGTGATAGTTATGCCACTTCATGACATCGTCACCTCCTTTGCTCATCACCTTTGATACTTTTAAGGTTGATCTTTCTTTTATCTCTTTGGTGGTTGAACATCTACCGCCTCAACCCTCACATTCTTTTACGAATGTTGTTCACGTTTTGAATGTTGCGAAGGTATTTTCTTTTCCACTTAATAATTCTCGACGTTTTAATTATTAGTGCTCCGCAACTTTTCAACATTAATGAACTTCATCTTCTTTAAGTATGCTTTCTTCTTTTATGTTGAGGAGATTTATGTACTTGCTAAGTTCTTAGTCTTTTCTTTATTATAAAATTTTATTTGGGTTGTCCTGGCTAGAGAAAATTCACCAATTCCTATGTGATTTATAAGGATAGACAATGACTTTGATGAACTTATTGACCATCAACATTTTATTATTATGTCCTTTAGAAACAATTTATATCAAACTTTCCTCGCATCATTCATGATATATTATTTGCCTTATGATTCACTTGTTAAAATGGTCCCTTTAATTTGTTTGCTCTATGGAGCCTTTTAAAACTCTAATTTGTATCTCTTTTCTGCGACTTTATCTGAACTACTTCAATCAATTTATCTTATTTTTCTTGGCTCCTACTTATGGAAAACCTTTACAATTGGATGCTACATGAGCTCATTTTGCTAAGCTTTTTATGGGTAGTTGTAGTGGAGCTAAGCGCTACATCTTTTTTCCATAAAGAAGTGTGAATTGGCTCTCTGATTCTGGATATTAGCTAAAGGCAGAATTTAAAAACATTCCATCATAATGCTTTTCTTGCCATGTTTTTTCACATATTCTCTGATAATTTCAAGGCTCGTCTTGAACTGAGGAATCCTCAATTTTGGCCGCAAGACTTTCCAACTGATATTCATAATGATAGCTTTGCTCCATCATTGAAAAACCTTGTTTTTTCATGTATGTACTCAAAATTTTGACACGGTTTTGATTCTCTTTAGAAGAAAATGGCTAATTCCCTTGTCTATGCTTGCCCCTTGCTGTTGATCGCTTCACTAACTATTAACTAGAATATTTCATAAGCTCTTGGAACACTTCATTCTCTTCACATGTATGAACAAAATAATGTTTATTTATTACAGTATGTTTTTATTTTTGTTAGAGTTTTAAGAGTGTCGATTCTAGTAGATAAAAGATTTCATAGTTTTTGTTTCAAATGGGGAAGAATTCAGAAGAAAAATTATCGCAGCTAACATTGTTTCACTAGACTCTAAACTAGACAATCAAAATAGAGTATTTTTCCTTGTGCTATTGTTTTTTTTTCATTTGTTCTACCATTTCTTACTACATGCGTTTAGTGCATTCATATCATTATCTAGTTTATGTATATTTTATTTAAAAATGTAAAGCTACATGTGGCTTACTTTTCTTTTTCTCTTGGGAATGTCATGTGGCTTACTTTGACCTTCAAATTGTTATGAGTTGGGAATCTTCTTAAAGGATTCATTTAAAATTTTGCTTTTTCAATTTCAAGAAGAGGGTTGAGGCTACAATGGTAGACATGACACTGTTAATATATTTATTACAATCAATGATGATTATATCCCATCATGAATCCTTGAAAAATAAACCGTCTTAGAAGTACAAGGTATCATGAATTTTCTGCTTATAAAATATAATCAACTGGAGCCACTTGATAAGAGTAATGATTAAAATAATCACTCAAGCTATTAGTTTTGGTAAATCAGTCAATTTTAAGATGGTAGTCACTGCTGCTCTTTTTTTCAGGATCTATGCTGAGATGTGGAAGTCAAACCCCTTTCTGTGTTTTCACCTAGCTACTTTCCACCATACACCTGCTTGTTTCTGCTGTTGATCCATTGGTTTATCTATGAAAATTTATAAAATGGGCTTTCCTTTTTTCCATAACTTTTGAAAGTTTAAAGCGCAAAATTTGTAAATTTTCATAAGTTGAATTCTTGTGTTTCGTTAATATTCTGGCACTATTTGCTAAGATTGTAGTGAGAATGACAATGTATGGCGTTGTATTGAGAATCACATTGCTAAAATACATCAAATAGAGTTTTTTTGCAGATATCCGTCACTTCGGGTAGCATATATTGATGAGGTTGAAGTACCTCTGGAGAATAGAAAGGTGGAAAAAATTTATTATTCTACCTTAGTGAAGGCTGGTTTGCCTAAAGATGATAACGCTGCAGACCCTGTGCAGAACCTTGATCAGGTAATTGGCTATTGTTTTTACCGCCCATGTCATTAGCTTTTGAACATGAAAAATGTTAGCTGGCTCTGTAAACAGAATCTTGATTAGGTCCCAATTACATATCTAGCACCTAAGCTTTTACTTTTTTAGATTTATGACAACCAAATATTTCATCACATAAAAAAATACCACCATTTTAACTTTTCAAAGATAAAATATAGCTTTTCATGCTAGGTAAGGTGACATGACATGAACTTGAGATTGGACCGGCCATGACCTGTGGGCCAATTGGACCGGCATTTACGTGCATACCACCCAATTCTTATGTATTTACATAGCTAGCACCTAAATTTTACATTTTACATTTTTTAACAAATTATTTCATATCACATAAAAAATATTACCACATAAAAAATATTACCATTTTTAACTTTTAAAAGGTGAAATACACCTTTTTTTTTGCCTAAGGTGGCATGACTCGGACATGAGATTGGATTGAATATGATCTACGACCAATTAGACCGGGTCCGGATGGGAGAGGCTTGACCAACCTCTTAGGGGATTGAGATTTGCCTCCCAGCAAGAGTGGGCCACTCCTTAGTTGCCTAATAGTATTTATATGCATTTAGTTTTTTTCCGTGTTTCTTTTGGGAAAGCCATCAGCCTATCCAATTCTCCCTCCTAGGACTGTATCAAAAGGAGAGAAGATACTCTGGCTATAACTCGTCTTGAAGTAGTGTATTGATCGCTCCCTACTTCTCTGGACCGCGCCATCTTTCCATCTGCTGGCGTATTGCAGATACCCTGCCTACTGCGTATCCATCGCTAGTCTACCATATCTGTCGTTCCCCTGTCGCTAGCTTACCTGCTTGCTGCATTCCTTCCTCCAATCTTCTTGGCTTGCTATTTTCCTCTCGCCAACCTTGCCGCCACCTTGTCTGCCCCCCCTCCCCCCCCACCTATCCCTTTCCTTGTTGCTTCCTCCCTACATGAAACTCCTTTTTTCTTATCGCAATTCCATCGCTAGCCACCTCGCAGACCTTGCTGCCACCTTCCTAAAACATTCGATTCAACATGAAGCTCCTTTTTTCTTATCGCAATTCCATCGCCAGCCACCTGGCAGACCTTGCTGCAGCCTTCCTAAAACATTCGATTCAACATGAAGCTCCTTTTTCTTATCGCATTTCCATCGCTAGCCACCTCGTTGACCTTGCTGCCGCCTTCCTAAAACATTCGATTCAACCTTTGTTTGGTGTTTGTGTGTGTGTCTTTATTATTTCCTCTTTCTGTTGGTTTTTTGTAACTGCATATTTGAATTTCAACAATAATATTATCGCTATATTGTTTATATTAACTCAGATATCATTTGATATCAGAGTTAACCTAATACCAGTCCTATCCAAGGGTTTTTAGCATTTACCCTGCCCAAACCTATCTTCACCCTCCTAAATTTTTCTTTCCCCACCCTACACACTTCTTTCCTCTTTCCACCTATCCACCCTTAAACACTAGTCATGCCGCTGAGAAGGCAATTTTCGAAACCTGGTCTGGAATTTACCACGGGCGACATACTACGAATACTCTGCGAATTGCTGCAACGCCACGAGTCAGTTGTGGAAAGGTCCGTGGTGCGGTCTCTGTTGATTGTAATAGCAAGAGTCGTG
>NW_018164855.1:303661-337420 GCF_001263595.1 Phalaenopsis equestris
TATATATATATATATATTTATATCTAAGTATAAATCATAGCAACTCGTGTGGTCAATGTGGTTCTACACTTTTTATTTCACAGAGTTAGTGCAGGTTCGAAGGAATAAAAGGCGTAACACCAACATCCTATATCTATTCTTTTCTAATTAATTTTAACGAGCCAATTTTGAGTCAAACACGACAACTCCAAGATCAACACGAATCAAGCCTGAGCTCGCTCAAGCTCGACTCGTTTACAGCCCCTACCCACATCAATTCATACAACCCCTACAGTGAGAGGCCTTAGCATGTGCATGCCAAGAGAAGTGGGAAAGATTGGATAAGGAACTAAAATAACAGATAATTGTAGGAAAAAAACCTGAGGAGAGCAGTACGACCTGTACAATTTCCAGCCCATAAATGCTTCTGATGCCATGGATATGGCACATCACCTCCAGCTACTAGAGGAACTGAGCGGTGTCTTTCACTAAGCATGGTGTCATGGAGGAAGTGAGTGATGATGCTACCGCTAAGGATTAATGTGAGGAATACCGGTTCTTGGGAGATGAAGAGGAAATGCTAGTTGTAAGAAGAGTTCTACTGATAGAACCATAAAGGATCACTCGTGTTTGAGGAAAAATATTTTTGGCATCAGGTGTACTGTGAGAGGAAAAGTTTGATGCCTTATTATTGACGGAGGAAGCTGTGAGAATGTGGCTTCTACTTTCTTGGTGAAGAAGTTGGATGTTGTTACATAGAAACACTCTCAACCCTATTCTCTAAAGTGGTTGAAAAAAGGAAACGAGATATGAGTGGATCAACAATATGCCTGCTAGAGGTTTTCCATTAGGGATCAACTACAGGATCAGATGTGGTTCCCATGGACGCCAATTAACCACAACATTCAATTTCAAGACGCAAAACAACAAGTTCAAGAACACTAATGCATTCACGAAGGAGGGAATACACATCATTCTCTTACCCATCAAGGATTCTGGAAGAGCAGCTACACATGATTTCTCATATGCCACTTTTCTGCTGTCAGTTAGAAGCCCCAATGGCACTGGCCTTAGTCATCTTAAAGGGACTAAGGAGGAGACAAATCCATCGGAGAATGTCCAACCATTGTTATCTAAGTTTCAACAGGTGATGACGGAGAACCTAGTAGAGGGTTTGATGCCATCAAGAGTTATCCAACATGTCATAAATCTTATCCTAGAGTTAGGATTGCCAAACAGACCGACATATATGTTAAGGCTAGTACAGTATGAAGAGTTACAACGACAACTCCAAGATCTCATTACTATGGGATTGATGAGAAAGAGTACTAGTCCATGTTTTGTTCTCGCACTTAATGTGCATTGATAGTCGAGTTATCAACGAGATCACCTAAAATACTAGTTCCCTATCTATCGCCTGGATGACATATTGGATTATTTACATGGAGCTGTAGCCTTTTCCAAGATTGATCTATGCAGACAATATTATCAGATCATATTAAGGTTGGGGGATGAATGGAGGGCCGCCTTTAAGAACAATGATAAGTTGTACGAGTGAACCTTCATGACATTTGGAATGTCCAATGCACCTAACTTATTCATGAGACTAATTAATTTGGTTTACATCGAGAAATTCGTGATTGTTTACTTAGACAATTTTGTCTACAAGAGTTCAGAGGAGAAGCATTGTCAGCATCTGAAGCGATTTTTTTAGGTTCTAAGGTCGGAGAAACTATATGCACACCTAAAGAAATGTCACTTCATGATGACACATGTATATTTTTTGGATTATATTGTGTCCTGTGCAGACATGCAGATGCACCCAACGAAGATAGAAGCTATTGTGAGCTGGAGACCCCTGAGGTGGTTTTTTTCAAGTTAACGTCATGTTACAGACAGTTCATCAGGAGCATTAGCACCCTTAAAGCTCCCCTGACCGAGCTTTTGAAGTGAGATAAGTTTCAGTGCATAAAGAAATCCCATTCCAGTTTTGATTGACGCATGCCCGAATTTTAGATTTATTGGATTTCAGCTAGTTCTTCCAGGTGGAGTGTGACAGCTCTAATGTGGGAATCGGAGCAGTGTTGAGTCAAGGAGGAGACTCTATAGCCTTCTTCTGTGAGAAGTTGAACGAGTCCAGGAGAAAGTATTCAAACTATGACAGGAAATTTTGTGCCATTATGAGAGCTCTCCAACAATGGAGTTCTAACCGCTTACAAGCTAGTTCACTTTATTCACAGATCACAAGGTATTAAGGTTCTTGAGCAGCCAGAGCAAGTTGAAATGTAGACATGCTATGTAGGTTGGTTTTTTGGTGTTTCCAATTCGTGCTCAACTACAAGGAAGGAAGTTAGAGTCGAGTAGCAAATGCCTTGAGCCATCACAATTCTCTAATTACGTCTCTACAGTCTAGAGTTGTGGGATTTGAGTTAGTGAAGGAGTCATACAACACAAATGGGGATTTCAGGAAAATTTGGGAATAATGTAAGGAGAGGCTTGAAGGAACATACCATAGAGATGATAGTTATGTCTTCCATCAGAGCAAGTTGTGTGTGCCCAAATGTTCGTTGAGAGAGGCCATTGTTTTGTATAGTCACATTTAGGGGACTGACAGACCATTTCGACAAAGACAATACCCTCACACTAGTGAAGGAACGCTTTTTATTTGGCTCTGATTGATAAGAGATGTGGAGCGATACATTCGATAGTGTTGAACCTAAAGCACAGAGTTATACATGCCATTAACAGTACCAAAGGACCTTTAGGTTGATGTGAGCATGGATTCAATGATAGTAGTGGTTGACTAATTCTCAAAGAGGGCTCATTTTTTGCATTGTCACGGGATGCTAGACTCATCTTATATCGTTGATTTCAACATCTCCAATTATTTTTCCTAGCATTGTATCTAAAGGCGAGAAGGTGCTCCTGATATTATTCGTCATGAAGCGGTGTTTATCAATCTCTCCCTGCTTCCCATGCCATCATTCCAGCAGCCAACCTGCTGCTGCTGCCCTGCCTGCTGTGTTTCTATCTCCGGCCCGCCCTGTCTGTCGTTGCACAGCCGCCAGCTTCTGTGCTTGCTGCATTTCTGCCGCCAACCTTTTCGTTCTGCTATTTCCATGTTGCCGGCCTTCCTTGCAGGTTGTTGTTTCCCTGTCCCCAGCCTTGTCGCCACCCTGACTGCCTATCCCCTGCCATCCATTTCCTTGTTGCTGCCCTACCAATGGTCCATCATTTCTTGTCGGGAACTCGTCGACAGCCACCACTTATGTGTTATTTCCCCTTCCGATTGGTTTTTTGTAACTGTTTTTTTGAATTTCAACAATAATGTTATCGTTCCATTTATATTTGGATTAATTCCGGTATCGGGGCATGCATGTAAAAATTGAAGTTTAGGTGTTAGATATGTAAATAAATAGAAATTGAGTGGTATGTATGTAAATCTTCCTTTAATTTTCCCCCTGCTCATTTTAGTGTAAACTTTATCAGATTTGAACAATGAACACTAGCAATTTTCTTTGTGCTTATTTTTATATGTTACCAAATAGTCAGATTTTGTATTAGACTATTAATCATGCTGTCGTGGTTATCATTAACCGCACCTTGAAAGGAAGGCAAAATGATTACGGATATTAAACGCTGTTGCTGTGTTACTCCTACAGATGACATCGTATTTGATGAAGAAGTGTATATTACAAAGGAGTTTAATTCATAAATTGAATATTTATGAAAGAAATAGCCGTACTGTTGTTAGCATTTGAACCTAAATTATGGTATCTTTTATTCTTCATTACAAAAATAAATAGCTGTGCAACTGTTGTGATACTTATTTTCTATTATAGCATTATTATTTCCTTGAATTTTCAATCATTGTTGCATTTCTAAATTAAGCTTGAAAATATTTTTGAAATACCTATAGAAAATAATTGGTAATGAAGATTTTATTGATGTTAATAAGTGAAGCATGGATTTATACTTGTTATATGGAAGCATGTTTTTTTTGCTTATGTAATCTGTAGAGGTTGTATCGTTAGATAATATCGATTACTTATCGATGCACTTTATGGTATTATGACCAAGGGTATGCCATAAGTAGGTTAGGAATCTTATTTGTTTTCCCTCTTCATGGTTCTTCGCATATGTTTCCTTAAATTTTTTTAACTTTTTCTGATTCTCTTTTCCTAGGTCATCTACCGGATAAAACTTCCAGGTCCTGCTATTTTAGGTGAAGGCAAGCCAGAGAATCAAAATCACGCCATTATTTTCACTCGCGGTGAAGGTTTACAGACAATAGACATGAATCAGGTAGCCATTGATCTTTCTAAATCTCATTTTATGTCAGTATTTTGTGTTTACAATGGTATCTATTCACCTAGGATAATTATCTGGAAGAGGCGTTGAAAATGAGAAACCTACTTCAAGAGTTTTTAAAAAAGCATGATGGTGTGAGGTATCCTTCAATCCTTGGTGTGAGGGAGCACATATTCACCGGAAGGTAGGCTCGCAAGGTTCTGTTAAAATGATTTGTTTTTGTTAAATCTCCTGGAAATTTTAAATGTTTTTTTGCTGCTTCTTGCAGTGTTTCTTCTCTCGCATGGTTTATGTCAAATCAGGAAACAAGTTTTGTAACAATTGGTCAGCGCTTACTTGCAAATCCTCTTAGGTAAGATTTCCTCCTCAGCGGCATAACTGAAAGATCTAATAATGTGCATGGTTATATCTGGATAAAACGAGGAACAAATAGCTAATATTTTATCAAGCCCTGGGACTATTCTAATTTTTCATTCATTGTGGCAAATAGATTTTTTTATTAATTGATTTCTTTTCTTTAATATATCCTTATAATTGAGGAAATTCATGTCATTATTTTTTTTATGTTCCTTAATTGCATCATTTATACTCTTTTTGTGTCTTAATACTGTAAATATGAGAAAATAATAAGTTTTTGTATCCAATTTTTATTAAATAAAATGGTTTTACCTTTTTTGCAAGTTATAAATTATCCTTTGGTTTTAAGCAGAGAATTACATATTGAGATATAATGATACAATACAAGCGCATAGGATTTAGTTTTAATTATTTATTTTGTTAGTTAAATTATTTTTTGGTGGATAATTTCATCTTGATTTGATTTTGAAATTTATGATATGATTTAGATCAGATAAGTCTATCTTTAAATTTATATAATTAATTTTTTTAGCAGTAAATATCCTATTTCTATAAATTTTGATTCATCAATTGTGATTAATTATCAATGAATGAATTGAATCAAGATACTACCCTAATCTTGTCTCTTTTGTGAATTTGATTGTCTATTTTTTTTTTCTTTTGCGGAAGTTTTTCTCCTCTTCCTGACGTCCGACATCCCACGGAGTTACAGGAACATGGAATTCCTGATTCTTGATTGCGAGAATTTTGCTATACCATAGAATTGATGGTTTCTGATATCACAGACAGATTGAACCATGCAATCTCGTCTTGTTGCCCAATTCAGCGATATTATTTCTTTCTTTTATGGCTTATTTCCTGTTTTTGTATTCTTATCTAAGGTTTTTATTCAAGGGACTATATATATATATATATATATATGCTATTAGTTTTCTGGTTGAGCAAACTTTGACCCTTATTATTGTATTTGGAGATATTATCTATTTTATGCTCTACGAAGTGTTTTATCATTTTCTTTGCAAGTATTGTGTCTGTCTCCTGCTCAGGAATAGGGGTGAAATTTCCTCGACCTCTGTATTTCTCCATATTGTCGTCCGTCTAGCTAGGTCAGCTACCGATCGACACAGAATTCGCTGTCAAACAGTAAATTTTTCCTCTTACCCCTTACAAATGTCATTGACCTCCCATATTCCCATTCCCTTACTATCCCACAACCATCTTCGTACTAAAACTATTTCTTGAACACCTTCTAAGAGCCTTAGAACTATATCATCCGTTATCAAAGCCCGTAAATACTATATTTTTAGAGAAGTCTTTTTTCTCCCAATCCAAAATTTCAAAAAAGAAAATTCCCACAATGTTCAAATCATTCCTACTACAATTCCTAGCCCTAAACTTAAATTTCCAAATCTAATTTTCATATCTCCACTAAAACCAATTCCGACACCTACCACTAAAACACTAAATTTCGACCAACCTTTTATCTACAGCCCTATACTTATTGAAACATTTATTGGGAGAAAATGACTTAAATCCGCCTAGCATAAATCTGCAAAAAGGTGTTCAAGAACTTATTATGGAGGATTTGCAACGATAAATCTTTCAAGTTAAGCAAAGGGTTGTCGCCTTTGAGAGGAGACAACTTGGAGAGAGCATTCATAGCCACAATGGTGACTCGTCAGTTCGAGAAGAGGAAATGAATCCCTAATACCAGACAATTTCTAGTGATGAACTAATAACCTGACGATTGGCATGCAATATCAGAGAAGTCATGATTTTGGACTGAAGATTGACGTTTCATATTTTGACAATTGCATGTATTTAAACGAATTCGAGTGGCTCCAGACAGAGAATATTGTCTGATTACAAGCATGTCCAACCAAATAGAATGGTAAAGTTTATTGTCATTGAGAAAGTTCGTCTCCGTGGTGAAAATTTTGAAGCCCACGCTCACGTGAGAGAAAAATAAAATTATTTTTATGATCTATATAAGATGAAATGAGATTCAACATAAGTATCTACCAGCATATTACATACATGACTTGATATTGAGATTCAGTATTTATAATAGCAAAATCCCTTAGTAGCAGAGTAGACCATTGAGTTCGAGTAGTTGTTAAAATGTGAACTAGTGGAGCTCGAGAAGAATACAATAGGCCAATATCTTGGGGGATTGAGACCTTCCATTGAAAACATCATACAACTCCAACCTTATTGAATATTATAATATGGTCATACTTTAGCATGAAGGCGGAGAGATAACAACACAACAACAAGTTCATACCACACAAATGTTTTTATAACAAGAAATAGAGAACACAAGAACAAACTAGCCCCTAGTGTTAGGACAAAGGGGGAGAATCCGGTCCGACACGAGAGGGTGGTTTGAAGGGATAGAGATAGCTGGGGGAATTGTAGGAAGGTCGGTTGGCAACAAGTTAATCGGCTGCAGTGGGCTAGCGGTGGTAGTAGGGGCGTATGGGAGGCTATCATCCACAATAGTGGGGTTAGGTGAGGTTGGCGACATCGGCAACAAGTCGAGAAAGGGGTTAGTGGTCATAGCAGCAAGGAAGAGGGGCAAGGAGGTGGAAACAATATGCATGGGGGAGGAGGAGGCGCAAGGTAGGTCGAGGCGGTCGACATCTTGAAGCACCTCCTGTATTATGATACAATCCCAACAGGAGAAGAACAGGGTTGTCTAAATAGCTCCTTGTTCGTGAACAGTGTGTTCAGCTCATTAAAAAGCTCGTGTTTGATTCATTCACTAAGTTTATGAGTCAAACATCAATAATTTTTTTTTTTGTGTTCGACTCATTTTAGCTTGAAATAATTAAATTATATATATAATTAATGAATATTATTTTTAAATAATATAATTGACTAATATATATATATATATATATATATAATTGATTAGTATTTTTAAAATTATTAATTAAAAATAGAATAAAAATATATTAAATTATATTTAAATGATGTTTTAATATAAATAATAAGATTTAAATCTCCTCTGAACTCTTAATATTCTATGGATGTGTGGTTGAGGTTGTCAAACCACTTTTTATTCAGGAACAGCTTTGTATTCAAAGTATAAACGAGTCGAACACAAACAGTAGTATTTTTTAACAAATCGAACGTGAGTTGAGCATAGACTCACTCTTGTTCGGCACGTTTACACCCCTAGAAAAAAATGCCTAGTGGCTGAAACCTAAAATCAGCAAAAACTAAACCCTAGGCAGCGACAACATATATTTATAGTAGGCAAATTTTGGGGAGAGGAAAGGATGACAATTCCCTCCCCATTGAAGTGTTTGCCGGTTCAACATCACTCATGGGGGACCTACACAATCATGTTGTACTGGGTGATCCAGCTCTAGCCTTGTGTCAGGCTCACGTGGTTCGGGGAGCTTCGACTTCATCTGTCGAAGCTCCTGGGTCCTCGTAGTATGATGTCAAGTCTGCAATATTGAATGTAGTAAAAACATTGTAGTTCATTAGTAGGTCAATCTTGTAAGCGTTGTTATTCAACTTTCGGAGTATTTTGAAAGGTCCATTCGCTCGGGAATTGAACTTTTCGAATGGTCCCATCAGGAATCTTTTTTTCTTTAATCGGATCTACACTAGGTCCCCTTCTTGAAAAGTCACATTCTTTCTGAACTTTTTACATGTGCTTGGTACTTGCGGTTCTGTTTAGTAATTTCCTTCCTAACATCTTTGTTGAGCTTCTGAATCTCTTGTGCCCTCGTTCCTTAGCGTCCTCGCTAATTTGTGTTGTAAGTGAGATGGGTTCCAATTCAAGCAGAGTGAGTTGTTTGTGCCCGTACACAATCTCAAATGGGGTGTGTCCTTTAGTTTTGACTCACAGATCTGTTGTAAGCAAACATGGCATGTGTTAGAATCAGATCCCATAGCTTAATATTCTTCCCAACAAAGCATCTCAGCAGATTTCAAGGCTCCTATTTGCTACATCAGTCTAACTATTCGTCTTAGGGTGTGTTGCAGAACTTTGTTGAAGCTTAGTGCTTAGTTTTCCCAACAGAGTCCTCCAAAAGTGACTCGAAAACTTGAAGTCCCTGTCCAAAGTGATGGTCCTTAGTATCCCGTGCAGCCTCACAATCTTTCTGAAATACAAGTCGGTGATATACGATGCATCCAGTGTTCGGTGACAGGGTACGAAATGCACCATTTTTCAAGAATCAACCCACCATGACTGAGTGAATCCTTGTTCTGTTATGTCCTCAGTAGTTCCACCACAAAATTCATGCTAGCATCCACCCACGGTGCCTCTGGTACTGTTAATGGGGTGTATAACAGTAAATTTTGCCCTTTGGTTTTTTTCATAAGACAAATTCTGCATTGTTTGGGCTCATGAGTGCGAGTATTATTCATGCCAAAATGCCCTGCAAGTCCTCCACTCCGACTATCTTGAACAATGGACTATCTCTGCGAACATCTTGGAATGCATAACTTACTCTAGTAGAACAAATATTCATCAACTTGGTATTATTGCCTAAAAAGCTTCTCTTGACGCTACTCCCTGGTTTTCCCGAAATCCTTGTTTGTCTGGTAAAGCTCCTTCTTTACTACCCAAGCCCACAATGCGGGCCTGCATTGTAGTGATCAGCAAGTAATGGTGGCTCAATGCACGAACTGGAATGATGTTAAGAACTCCCCATAGTGGTGTGTCGACCGTTCAGTTTGCTCTGGTTGTCTAATAATTTCAAGGCTTTGTGGTCATTGAACAAACTCAACTCACTGATCCATAAGTAACGACTCAAGTGTTCAAGAGCTATCACAACATCATAAAACTCGTACGTCGAGTATTTCTATCACAACCCGCATCGGGGGCTTGAAATTGTTAAGGCGGGAACTGACGGTCGGACGGAAGAAACATTTCTAACAGTTTTATTTCATAATCAAATAAAATTCACCAAAGCACAAAAGAGTCATTCTAATTTATAAAACTTAATTTTAAAATATGGTTCATATTTAAATTTTTACATTTAACATAAAATAAAGTTAAATTATAATAACTATCATCCCGCGCTCCTCAGTGTCTGTACATAGCATCTCTTGGGTTCATTTAGTATATAACTTGTTTTCCTGTAAAAATGTAAACAACTTACGACTTGAATTAAATTACTCAATGAGCAAATGGTTCTAAATTACTTTAATTCTCATTTTAAAATATTTTATAAAATTACGCTAAACAATAAAAATGGCTGCAATAAAAGTAAGCAACAACGAAAACATATTCATTTTTTTTTATTCATTTATGTTATACTTTTCATTATTGAGAGTTACCGTCTAAACGTATACTTTAAAAATATATATTTAACCATTCTATGTCTATTTTCACTTTCATTTTCATTTTCGTGTACTGGTACATTGCATTCCTCTCTCAGTACTATCCAAAGACGACTCCTATATGCATGCATATATCACATTTTATTTATTTTTCTTTTAACATTTAGAAGAAAACATGTACTTCTGCGTTTAAAATAAAAGCTGAAAAACAATAAATAACAGAACTATTGTAAAATAAAGCTTATTTATCCACTTCAACAGTGTAGTCAAATTGTCATTTCCTCGGTCAGTCTTTGTGGAGCTGGGCACGATAATATTTTTAATGAGGTGTAGATTGGGTCATCAAATGTTTTAGATATTGGCTAAATGTGAAATTTGAAGTTTGTTGAATTTTTTAGGAAGATTTTATTATTAGTATATTTTGATATTAGTGTTTTTTATTTTTAGGATTTAGAATTATTGGTATGTCATAATTTCGGTTTCTTTTTTTTTATTATGGGGAGTTATGATTAGGTGGATGCCGAGATGAGAATGATTAGGTGGATGAGTGGTTTTACACTTAGAGACAAAATGCGAAATGAATATATCTGTGATAGGGTTGTAGCTCTTGTGACGAACAAAATTAGAGAAAGTCGTCTTTAGATGGTTTGGTCACGTTAAACGCCGACCATCTGATGATCCGATTAGGAGGGTAGATGTTTTAGATTCGACTTGTGTTAAGAAAGACAGAGGTAGATCTAGGAAGGCTTGGGCTTATTGTATAAAAAATGATCTTAATTTACTAGAACTAAATGGAAATATGACATTAAATAGGGTGCAATGGAGAAAAATTATTCATGCACGTAGTGGGATTAAGGCTTTGTTGTTTTTGTTCGAGTTATGATTGATTTATTTCTTCTCTAATGTGATAGTCATTCTCTTCTATTTAACTCATAATTGTTTTCTTTGAAATTTAAGAGGAATAATTATTTTTCCATTCCCAAAACTTGCATGTTATCAAAGCCAAAAATAACCGTCGAAATTGCCTGATGAATCCCGCTGGCCTGATAGCTCGCGTGTTCTGGGTGTCATGGTCCCCTCTTTTCGCTCTGCTCTTTCCTGAAACCTTATGACACAGTTGTGACTGTAGCTAGCTAGGAAAACAAGACTACATCGCGACATACAAAGATATTCGAAGCTCCGACCTTTCTCCCAATTTCACTCCACTTCTACCTGAAACCATCGATTAGGTGGGAAAGTAAACAGATTGCAGCTTCATCCTCGCGATACAGTCACAATTAGATCCAACAAGGAAGGAAAATACTGGATCATGACTTCATCTCTTTGCAATGCAATCGTGATTAGAGCTAACAAGGAAGACAACTTGATTGTGGCGTTCGAGAGATCTGGGTATGCTTCCGCTCGGTTTTGACTTCGCAGCTTCCTCACGATTCTGTCTTCAGTATTCTAGACCAACCACAAAATAGAGGACTTTACCTTCTTTCAGTCTCTTTAATTTTCACAAACAAGGCTTCTATTCCAGAGTACCGTGAACCAGAGAATCGAACTAAATCAAAAGTAGACCCATCAAATACTCAATCTATTTTAGAACCTTCTGCTTCTTCACCGCTAGGGCCGTCTCAGTCAACTTCTCCTCTACTCAGGTTTAAGACCCATTAAATACCACAACGTAAAGGATTGCACCTCCTTTTTTCGGTTCCTCTGTTTTTCACAAAGACAACTTTCGTTCCAAAGTGCCATGAAGTTGAGAATCAAACTGAATCGGAAGTAGGCCAGTCAAATACTCAATTTGTTTTAAAACCTTCGGCTTCTTCTCCGCTGGAGTCGTCTACACCAACTTTCTTTTTAACACGCCTTTAAAGCACTGAAATAACTTGCAATCGAAATTGACTCTAATGTTTGGATTCACCCTCTCCTCTCGTTGATGATGTTGTATAAATCGGTGACGACCTTCGCCCAAATAAATTCTATTGTTTTTATTGGTTCCAATTATTCTAAAACTAATTTGTCCTACCCATGGTGGTGAGATCATTGCTAAAAATCATGGCTTACAAAGGAGAGGCATGTTGGAAGATTTAATGTAAACTCGTAAATTATGAGCCAAAATCTAAATGTGAAGGTCGGGCTTATCAAGTTACTACTGATGACACTCAAGAGACTTCTACCAACTTAGATACAATTTCTTTTTCTATGGAGCAACTACAGCACCTGCAGAAGTTGTTTCAATTTTCAAAATTGTCACCGACTCAATTTTACCCTTCAGTACAGAATGATAACTCTCTAGCCACTAACCTGTTTAGTGTTAACCCTAATTTATTCATTTTTTGGATAATTGATTTCAGTGCATTTGATCATATGACTGATTATTTTAAATTATTCTCATCTTATAATTCTGGTGTTGTCAATAAAAGGGTTAAAATTGACGATGGCTCCTCAAAATTGTCGGGATGGGAACTGTCAAACTCGCATTGTTGTTAATCTTTCGTGATGTGCTTCGTGTTCCCAATTTTTCTTGTAATCCATTGTCCATCAGCAAAATTACTTCTAATTATCGGTGTCAAGCTAATTTCTTCTTCTCTTATTGTGAGTTTCAGGAATTTACCACTACGAGGATGATTGATAATGTTGGGAAGATGATGGGCTATACTATTTTGAAGTTGAACTTGATGTGAATAAACAATGATGAAGTATTTGTTTAAATTCTGCTTTTATTTCCGAATATGATATTATACTATGACATTGGTTAAGTCATCCTAGTTTCTCGTATTTAAAATTATGGTTTCCTAACTTATTTTGAAAGATAAAGTTGTCATATTTCCAATGTGAAGTCCGTCAGTTTGTCAAAAATTATCGTGCCCCCCTTTTTCTTTTCAAATTTACAAGTCAGCTACACATTTTACTTTGATTCATAGTGATATTTGGGATCCTTCTAAGCATCTTCACTCTGAAAAAAATGGTTTGTTATCTTTACTAATGATCACAAGATTAAATTGGGTGTACTTTATGAAAAAAATGTGGAAATATTTTTTAAAAACTTTTACATTATGGTACAAACACAATTTCAAAAATCTATTCAAATATAATTGCCTAAAGTTTTTAAAAAATGTTTTAGGTAATTTTTTTTCCGAAAAAGGAATAGTTCATCAAAACTCGTGTCGACACCTTAAACAAAATGGTGTGGCTGAAAGAAAAAACAAACAATTATTAGAAGTATCTCGGACATTGTTATTTACAAATCATATGTCGAAATATCTTTAGGGTGATCTTACCACTACGTTTCTCATTAATAGAACACACAATAAAGTATTGAACTTTGAACACCTTTTAATGTTTTTCAGAAAATTGACCTAACAAATTTGTTTTCTTATGATTTATCTTTAAAGATATTTGGGTGTATTGTATTTGCTCACATTCATAGTCATAATCAATAAAAGTTTGAACTTTAAACCATTAAATATGTTTTTGTTATGGTCACCCAAATGGGATGGGAGTATAAGTGCTTTAATTCTATTTTGAAAAAATGTTTGTTTCCATAAATGTCATTTTTTTTTTAAGTAACAACTCTTTTTTTTGGGGGGTGGGGAGATAAAATAAATATTCACTATTGTTTTTCTGAACTTACAAAATAATCTCCCCAACCTTGATTATTCAGCCTTAAAATCCAAGCTATATTATATCGAAAAAAAGTGTGTCGAGTTTTTCAATATTAAAGATGAATTGATCTTTCTACTGTGTCATCTCATGATGTCTTTAATCCTATAACAACTAACAAAGAGGAAACAAGAAAAAAAACTATAACATTAATACTATTTGACATAGTCCACTCGCTATAAAAGATAACTCAAAAGAAAGTGTGTGAATCTTTTGCATTGCCTCAAGTCCATGAATCCTTCAGGTAATGTCCTCATTGAGTCTTTACCCCACGATCAGCCCACTTCATCCTTGTGTTTTGAGCCTTCTAATCCTAAACCTAAGTCTAGCCCTAGTCCGAAATCTAATGATTTCAGTCATCTCATTGTTGCTTGTAAGGGAGGTGAGACTCTGCACCCAACATTCATTGTCTCATTATGTGTCATATGAAAATAAGTCGCCTATTTTTAGGGTTTTTACCACATTTGACTTATATGGAGATTCCTAATACTATGTAGGATGCTCTAAAAGTTTTCAAGTGGAAGTAGGCTATCTTTGAGGAGATGAAAGGTCTAATAAAAAATGACGCATGAGAATTGGTTGATTTCCTAAGAGCGAAGAAAACTGTCAGATGCAAATGGGTTCTTTTAGTTAAGTGTAATTCTGAAGGTTCTCTAGAAATGTACAAGGCTTGACTGGTTGCCAAGGGATTCACTCAGATCTATGGCATTGATTGCTTAGAAATATTCGCCCTCTTAACGAAACTAAAATCCATAGAAGTTCTTCTATCACATACTGTTAATCTTGATTGGCCTCTATAACAGTTTGATATAAAAAATATATTTTTGAGTGGGGACCTAGAGGAAGAAGTATCTTGGATACACGTCCAGAATTTTGTGAGAAGTTTGGCGAGGTGTGTATACTAAAAAAGTTCTTATATGAGTTGAAGCAGTTATCTAGAGAATGATTTGAAAAATTTGCTTTGTTTGTTAAAGATCAAGAGTATACTTTGTGGCGAAGGTATCATATAATATTCTTCAGCATTCAAAGGATGAGAAGATAGCCGTACTGAGTGTATGTGTGGACAATATTATTCTCATCGGGGATGACATATATGAAATTGACTGGTCCTCCCCCGCATCAGTTTTTTGAGATCAAAACTTAGGATTATTGAGGCATTTTTCTTGGCATGGAGGTTGCTAGATCAAAAAAAGGGATTGTTGTTTCCCAACGAAAATGTGTTCTTTATTTTCTAAAAGAAACATGGATGAGTGTTTGTAAGCCAACAAACATTCAATTGATCCCAATTAGAAATTAGGAGATGAGGGTGACCCAATGAACATAGATCGATATCAAAAGTTGGTGGAAAAGTAGATATATTTGTCATATACACGGCCATATATTGCCTTTGTTATAAGTTTGGTAAATCAATTTATGCATGCACCATCTGAGAAACACTTGAAGTTAGCAGGATTCTCATATACTTAAAAAGTACATCAGGTAAGGGTTTACTCTTTTAGAAGACCACACAACAGAATATAGAGCCATGCATCTATGCAAACTAGGCGGGCTCAGTTGTTGACGATTAATCAACATCTAGATACTGCACTTATGTCTAGGAAAATTTGGTTACATGACGAAATGAGGAATAGAATATGGTGGTAAGGAGTAGTGTCAAAAGACAGATCGAGCTATTTCTAATGGATATGTGGGATGTTATGGCTAAATAGAATTCTTCATGAGCTGTGGATTCCGTTAAACATGCAAATTGAAGTTTTATTGTGCCAATAAGGTTATCATAAGCATTACAGAAAATCCAGTGCAACATGATCACACAAAACTTATGGAGATTGATAGGCACTTCGTAAAAGAGATGATTAATCGTGAAGCTATTTACATATCTTTCACTTTGACAACACAACAAATAACAGATTTCTTCACTAAATTACTTTTTAGTCCTAGTTTTGAGTCCTTGTACGCAAGTTGGGCATGACAGATATTTATGCTCCAACTTGAGGGGAGGTGTTGGATTTTTTAGAAAGATTATATTTTTGAGTATCTTTTATTATTAGTATTTTCTATTTTTAGGATTTGAAATTATTGGTTTGTCATATTTATGATTTTCTTCTTTCATTATGGGAAGTTTTGACTGATTTTATTACTTTCCTGATATGGGAGTTATCCCTCTCTATTTATCTTGTAATTGTTTTCCATGAAATTGGAGAGGGATATTTATTTTTCCGCTTCTAAAACTTACAATGGCATTCTATTAAACTGCTCATACTAGTTCTTCGTGCAGTTCGTCCAGTTGCTTCTCTCTCTTATAAGCTTCTTTTTCTTTTCATGTTTAGGGTTCGATTTCACTATGGTCATCCGGATGTCTTTGACAGACTCTTTCATCTCACAAGAGGTGGTGTGAGTAAGGCTTCCAAGATAATTAATTTAAGCGAGGACATTTTTGCGGGTATTTTCATGAATTAAGTTCCATCTTGTTTTTCACTGTAGTCCAAAATAATGATGGAAACTCATCAGATATCTAAGCAAGTTATATTCTTCTTCTGTGGTGTAGGTTTCAATTCGACGCTCCGCGAAGGCAGTGTCACTCATCACGAATATTTGCAAGTAGGCAAAGGAAGAGATGTGGGCCTTAATCAGATATCTCTGTTTGAAGCAAAGATCGCAAATGGAAACGGGGAGCAAACATTGAGCCGCGATGTATATAGGCTTGGGCACCGTTTCGACTTCTTTAGGATGATGTCCTGCTATTTTACGACTGTGGGATTTTATTTTAGTACCCTGGTATGTCTTGGTTCTTACATAAAATTGTCATGACTATGATGAATTCTTGAACTGAAGCTCATCATCTTTTTCTTTTCGGGCATTTACATACATAGCACACAATTATTATTATTATTGTGTTTACATATCTCACACCTAAACTTTCATTGTTTACACACTTAGCACTCATCTTTAAAATCACATCAACAATACCATTATTACCACTTTTTAGAAGTTGAGCACAAATTTTCATGCATGATTTAAAGTACTAATGTGTCTTGTGTGTAAATATGAAATTTTAAGAGTGAGGTATGTAAGTAAATACATAAGAATTGTGTGCTAGGTATGTAAATTTTCCTTTTTTTTTTCTTGTTTGAATTGCAGTTGACTGTCCTGACAGTATACGTATTTCTATACGGGCGACTTTACCTCGTTCTTAGCGGGCTTGATGAGGGCTTGGCTACTGGGAAAAGGTTCATTCACAACCATCCCCTTCAAGTAGCTCTCGCCTCGCAGTCCTTCGTGCAGCTTGGGTTTTTGATGGCACTACCTATGATGATGGAAATTGGTCTTGAAAAAGGATTTCGAAACGCGCTAAGCGAATTCATCATGATGCAGTTACAATTAGCTTCCGTTTTCTTTACTTTTTCGCTCGGAACCAAAACTCACTATTACGGAAGGACTTTGCTTCATGGAGGTGCTGAGTATCGCGGCACAGGTCGCGGTTTCGTCGTCTTCCATGCGAAGTTTGCTGAGAATTACCGTCTTTATTCTCGCAGTCATTTTGTGAAGGGCATGGAGTTGATGATCTTACTCGTCGTTTACCAAATATTCGGGCAACCTTATAGATCCGCAGTTGCTTACATATTTATCACTGCTTCGATGTGGTTTATGGTTGGGACTTGGTTATTCGCTCCATTTTTATTTAATCCTTCTGGGTTTGAATGGCAAAAGATTGTTGATGATTGGACTGATTGGAACAAATGGATAAGTAACCGTGGTGGGATCGGAGTGGCGACGAATAGCAGCTGGGAATCATGGTGGGAGAAAGAGCAAGATCATCTGAAATATTCGGGAAAGCGAGGGACCATTACGGAAATACTGCTATCTTTCCGCTTTTTCATCTATCAATATGGGCTTCTCTATCACTTGAATATAACCAAGACAAAAAGCATATTGGTACATTCGTAACTAGTTATTTCAAGCACGAAAATTTGTTGCAATTTCACATGAGAAATGTGGGATTCTGAACTTAAATTATTTGCTTGTTTTTACAGGTATATGGCATTTCTTGGCTTGTGATCGTGATAGTATTGCTCGTCATGAAGGTAAATTCGTAGAATTCTTGGTAGATTTATAATTTCGAAAAGCAACTTATTTAAATTATAATTTCTTCTCTCACGCCTTATTCTTGATTAATTGTCATTAGAGTAAATTTGTCATTGTTTTCTTCATCATGCTGTGGTTTCACTGAACTTCCTTTCTTTGTGCGTCTTTGAACTGCATTAGAAATGTAAATTTTCCTCCTAAATTTAGGTCTTAAATTTCTTGCAAGATATTAAATAGCGAGATTTTTGTTAACGAAATTCGTACAATCTATATTTTAGAAATAAAATAACGTATTTATACACAGTAATTGGACAATTTAGAAGCATAGCAGTTCTACTTATGCATCACCGTTCCGACCTCTCTTTCTCTCTCTTCAAGATGTAATATCCTTGTATTTTTATTCTCTAACTGACAACATAACATATTCAAAATAATTTATTGTCATTATTTATGTTTTTTTGCAGACCGTATCTGTCGGAAGGCAGAGATTCAGCGCCAATTTTCAGCTTGTTTTCCGGTTGATCAAATTCCTAATCTTTGTTACGTTCATGTCTATATTCCTACTACTCCTTTCACTATTACTACTACTAGTACTACTACTACTAGTACTACTACTACTAGTATTACTACTACTACTACTACTACTATTATTACTACTATTACTACTACTACTACTATTATTACTACTATTACTACTACTACTATTACTACTACTACAACTACTACTATTACTATTACAATTGTTACTACTATTACTACTACTGCTACTACTACTACAATTACTACTACTACAACTACTACTATTATTATAATTACTACTATTACTATTACTACTATTATTACTACTACTACTATTATTACTACTACAATTACTACTATTACTATATTATTAATTATTACTATTACTACTATTACTACTATTACTACTATTACTACTACTAATACTATTACTACTATTACTACTACTATTACTACTACTATTACTATTACAATTATTACTACTATTACTACTACTACTGCTATTACTATAACTACTACTATTATTATAATTACTACTATTACTATTACTACTATTATTACTACTACTATTATTACTACTACAATTACTACTATTACTATATTATTACTACTACAACTACTACTATTACTATTATTACTACTACTATTACTATTACTATTACTACTACTACTAGTATTACTATTACTACTATTATTACTACTACTATTATTACTACTACAATTACTACTATTACTATATTATTACTACTACAACTACTACTATTACTATTATTACTACTACTATTACTATTACTATTACTACTACTACTAGTATTACTATTACTACTATTATTACTACTACAACTACTATTACTATTATTATTATTACTAGTATTACTACTAATACTACTAGTATTACTACTACTAACTACTACTACTATTACTACTAATACAACTCCTATTACTATTACTATTATTACTAGTATTACTACTACTACTACTAGTATTACTACTACTACTATTACTACTAGTATTACTACTACTACTACTACTACTACAAGCTATTACTATTACTACTATTACTATTACTACTATTACTACTACAATTACTACTATTACTATTACTACAACTACTACTATTACTATTATTACTATTACTACAACTACTATTACTACAACTATTACTACTACCAACTACTGCTATTACTACTACTACAACTACTATTACTATTATTATTATTACTAGTATTACTACCCTTATTACTAGTATTACTACTATTAGTACTACTACTACTACTACTATTACTACTACAACTACTACAACTATTACTATATTATTATTAGTATTACTATTATTACTATTACTACTACTATTATTACTACTACTACTATTATTACTACTATTACTACTATTACTATTACAATTGTTACTACTATTAGTACTACTACTACCATTACTGCTATTACTATCACTACTATTATTACTACTATTACTATTACTATCATTATTACTATCACTATTACTACTATTACTACTACTACTACTATTACTACTATTACTACTACTACAACTATTATTACTACTATTACTATCACTATTACTACTATTACTATTACTACTACTATTACTATCACTATTACTACTATTACTATTACTACTACTATTACTATCACTATTACTACTATTACTATTACTACTATTACTACTATTACTACTATTACTACTACTAATACTATTACTACTACTACTACTATCACTACAACTACTACTATTACTATTATTACTAGTATTAGTAACTACTACTACTACTATTACTACAACTACTATTACTATTACTATTATTACTAGTATTACTACTACTACAACTACTACTACTAGTATTACTATTACTACTAGTATTACTACTACTACTACAAGTATTACTACTATTACTACTACTACTACTATTACTATTACTACAACTATTATTATCACTACAACTATTACTATTACTATTATTACTATTACTATTACTACTACTATTACTACTATTACTATTTCTACAACTATTATTATTACTATTATTACTATTAGTATTACTAATATTGTTATTATTACTATTACATTACTATTACTACTACTATCACTACAACTACTACTATTACTATTATTACTATTTGTACTACTATTACTACAACTACTACTACTACTATTACTACTACTACAACTACTATTACTATTACTATTATTACTAGTATTACTACAACTACTACTACTAGTATTACTATTACTACTAGTATTACTACTACTACTACAAGTATTACTACTATTACTACTACTACTATTACTACTATTAGTACTATTACTATCACTACAACTACTATTACTATTATTACTAGTATTAGTAACTACTACTATTATTACTACAACTACTATTACTATTACTATTATTACTAGTATGACTACTACTACTACTAGTATGACTACTACTACAACTACTACTAGTAGTACTACTACTACAACTACTACTACTATTACTACTACTACTACTACTATTATTTACAACTACTACTACTGCTATTACTACTACTACAACTCCTATTACTATCTACTCCTCTTACTATTAGTACTATTATTACTACTACTACTAGTATTACTACTATTAGTACTACTATTACTATTACTACTACTACTACTATTACTCTACTACAATTACTACAACTATTATTATCACTACAACTATTACTATTACTATTATTACTATTACTATTACTACTACTATTACTACTATTACTACTGCTATTACTACTACTACAACTACTATTACTATTATTATTATTACTAGTATTACTACTAATACTACTAGTATTACTACTACTACAACTACTACTATTAGTACTACTACTACAACTACTACTACTACTACTACTACTACTATTATTACTACTACTACAACTACTATTACTATTACTATTATTACTAGTATTACTACTACTACAACTACTACTAGTATTACTACTATTAGTACTACTACTACTATTACTACTACTACTATTACTATTACTATTACTACTATTACTACTTCTACAACTATTATTATTACTATTATTACTATTAGTATTACTACTATTATTATTATTACTATTACATTACTATTGCTATTACTAGTACTATTACTACTACTACAACCAGTACTACTAGTATTACTACTATTAGTACTACTACTACTATTAGTACTACTACTACCATTACTGCTATTACTATCACTACTATTATTACTACTATTACTATTACTATCATTATTACTATCACTATTACTACTATTACTACTACTACAACTATTATTACTACTATTACTATTACTATCACTATTACTACTATTACTATTACTACTACTATTACTATCACTATTACTAGTACTACTATTACTATTACTACCTACTATTAATATTATTATTATTATTTAGGAAGATTTACATACATACCACTATTCCTATGTAATTACATATGTAACACCTAAGCTTCAATTTTTACGTGTGAACCACCTTACATATGTATGAAAAGTTGAAAGATTTGAGTGGTATATATAAAAAGTTGAAAGATTTGAGTGGTATATATATGTAAGTAAACATTAGGTCTTAGATATATAGAAATTCCCCTTTTATTATTTATTTATTTATAGATTTGTGTCTACTTAAATTTTTAATTTCTTAACATCCTCTTCAGATTGCGCAAGCATGCAAAGCCGCTATGCGCAAATTCGGGCTATGGGGTTCAATCAAAGCTCTCGCTCGAGGCTACGAGATTATGATGGGGCTGCTGCTTTTCACCCCTATTGCCTTCTTGGCATGGTTCCCCTTTGTTTCTGAGTTCCAGACTAGAATGTTATTCAATCAAGCTTTCAGCAGAGGCCTTCAGATTTCTCGCATTCTCGGCGGCCACAAAAAGGATCGAGCTCGAAATAAGGATTAAAGTCGCCGCGAATTTGGCCGTCTTCGAAGAAATGTTATGTTGTGTTGTATTAGATGTATTTATTGTACTTTGTTAGTATGAATTTGAAGATGTGGTTTAATGTTTTATGAGTGTTTGTTGCTCTATATATTTGATGTTGCCGATGAATTGATTCAATTTTCATTAATGGAAAATTGTTTATTGGGGTTTTTGGCATCTAATTATGTATTTTTGTTTCCTTCTCCAAATTTCACTGATCCGTAGATAGGAGTGTGAACAAGTCGAGTCGAGCTGAAGTCACTCTTGGCTTAAGCTTGATTAATTTATCGAGCGCAAGTTTTGGAATTCGAGCTTGCTTTATTATTATAAAAGGGAGAGTAGTACTTTATAGAGTGTTATTTTAAAATGACAGAATGAATGAATAATTAGGGGAGAAATAAAAAAATTTATTTAATAAAATGTAAAATAATATTATTTTTAAATTATAAGTATTTTAAAATTAAGTTTTTAAATTTAATATATTTTAAGTATATTTTATATTAGTATTTTTAGCAGATAAAATTATGTTAGATTTCTAGCTGCTGTGGTAAATTATTGTTTTATTATATTGTGGATTTTGATTATTTAAGATTAGCTGTTGAAATGAGTTGTTTTTTTTATGTGTGAGCTTGTCTTTTATCATTGTCCATTTTATTAATTTTTTGTAAAATTTTAAGTTAATTTCATTGCATTAACTTCGTATAATTTTCTTGGTATCCTCTGTCTAATTTTAAGCAAATGAAAATGTTTTTTTTTATTATTATTTTTATTTTTTATGATTGACGAGTGAGCTTCTCCAATAGGAGATATTTGCATACGTAAGACTACGCAAAATTACGTACATATTAAGTTATTTGGAGGATATATGTAGATTACATTTAAGTTATACCCCTTATAACTTTTATCCTTCAAATAACCTAATATGTATGCAATTTTGCGTACGTCAAATATTTTTCCTCCATTAGGGGCAGAATGAGTGTTACTTTTTAAGTGAGTAAAATCATCAAATATTTAATTTTTTATGTATCGGCCATAAAAAGTATATTGAAGAAGGGCAAAGTTATTAAATTATTTAAATTACATAAGAAAAAAAATATTACATTTTAATATTTATATAGAAAATTTTTAAATTTTAAAAAGAGGCAATCGCAAATCTTGAACTTGATTATACCTCTATTTTAAAGATTATTTTATTAGTTGTTTCTCATTATTATTATTATTATTATTATTATTATTATTAAGATTCCACGTGGCTTTATTGTTTGTATTGTGTTTATTTATTTATATCTTTCTCTCCTCCCATTAGATTTTCTTCTTATCTGCAAGTACCTGAATTACATTTATTTAGTATATATTAGTAGCACGTGTAAGCCTTTATATGAATCAAGCAGAATTTGTCTTCATATTTTGCATGTCCTCTTGTGAATTGCATTAAATTATTAGATGAACAGGTGGGGGTATAAAATGAATCAGACTTAGTTAGCCCAAACCATAATAAGAAATATAAATGTTATTATTCAAATCAAATAAGCAGTTGACAACAAACACACAACTTAGACACCTAACTAAGGTTGGTTTCAAAGGTGATGGAAGGCTGCAATATGAGTGATGTGGTTGGGGGAAAGGAATGTGGTTGATTGGTGAGTTATAAAGGACATGTTGGAAGGCTAGGCGGCAAAGGATAACAGGCATGGAGGACTGAAGACAAAAGAGAAGAGCAGGTTGAAAGTCTGGTGGCAAGGAATAGAGGATGGGAGGGTTGGCGGCAGGAAGACAACAGGCGGGGGGGTCAGTGGTAGGGAGACAACAGTAGGAAGGCCGAGAAGTAGGCTATAGATGTCGGGAAAGATAGACAAACACAACCTCATGACGAGTTATAGTCGAAGCACATTCTCGCCTTCGAATACAGCCTTAAAGGGGAAGACCTGGACATTGACAACTGACCTCACAAAAATATGAAATAAAAAATGGTCTAAACACGGGAAAAATGCATATAAATATTATTAGGTTAATTAAGGGTGAGCCATCTCAATTAGGCGGCTAATCGCCCTTAAGGAAGGATTGTATGGCCACTCTCCTCCCTTAACATGAACCAGTTCAAGCAATCAATTTGACAGTTGTCGTTGTTGTGTCCCGTGTCTCGCATCACGCACGAGAGATACATCAATTTTAGTCTGGTCCTGATCATCAGTTGTTGCTTCATCACTCGCTTCCTCCATGGCACCCTACTTGGTGAATGATACCTCTTGACTTGTCGGGCAACTAGAAGCGATGTAGCCATATACGTGGCATCGGAATCCTTTCCAAGTTGGAACTACACCGGACGTGCTATTCTTCTAAGAATTCTTTCCACTCTAATATATGTCTTCTCAGTTCCAAGTCTAGTCCTTCCCACTCCTCTAGGCGTGCTCTTGTCGGGGCCTTCAATTATATGAGGTTGTCTGAATTGAGATTGGTACCTTTGCTACTTCTATTGTCTTTTCACTTTTAGTGCTAAGGTCTGAACTTTCCCGAGTGTCCAGTAAACTTGCAATTGGAACACATTACTGATGACAGGTTTCGGGCCTCCCAAGTACTTGGATATAAAGTACTCGGTCTCTTTACGTTCTCATTTCAACTTCAACTGCATAAATCCAGCAGTGTACTCCACTGATTGCTCCTCTGCATATAGTGGAGCTTCATAACAATATCCTAGCAGTAGCGTGGGGATAGATATTGTCGTTGCATCGCCATCTTCATCTTCTCCCAAGATATGATTTTGGTTTGTCCTTTCCTCTGTCTCTTCTTCTTCATGTTGTCCTACCAAAAGGAAGCATTCTTCGTCAACTTGATGGCGGCTAGTTTCACTCTTTTGTCATCTGAAACATCCTTGTATTCAAAGGCTCACTCAACAGTTTACATCCACTCAAGGAAATCATCTGGATTCATCCTCCCGTTAAAGTCCAGTAGAACCACCTTAATTCCTAAATCATTGTGCCCTTTGTTAGGCACTTTCTCTCTCGGTCTCCTCTGATACCGAATTCTAAAATGCCCTGGTCGATTCACCTCTTGATCGAAGCAATCCCTACGAAAGAGGTTAATCTGTTCTTTTGGCTCTCCTCCATAGATCTCACTATTACAGTCAAAGGTGACCTCACCCATGTTCTTTTCCTCAATGGCCTCGAGCCGTTAAGCACTTGGCGTAGTAGTCATTGTATGTCACCCATGGAAATTTCCTTGTTAGCGCCAAAGGACAACAGATAGAGTAGTGGCTAGTGGCATTAAAATAGCAGGTGAGAGGGTTGGGGAGCAAAGGGGAGCAGGTATGAAGAGCCGACAACAAAGAGGAGAGCAGCTTGAAGGGCTGGCAGCAAGAAAACTGCATATGGTAGGGCTGGTGATGGAGGATGGAAATGTCGAGAATGATAGATTAACACTACCTCATGATGAGTTACATCTGAAGCACCTTCTCGCCTTCGAATACATTCCAAAAAGGGAAGATCTGAATGTTGGCGGTTATACTGACAAAAATCTGAAATTAATAATGAGCTAAACACATAAGGTTAGCAAAAGGTAGGCCCTCGCAGTTAGGCGACAAATCCCCCTCAAGAAAAAACCATATGGCGCCTCTCTTCCCTCAGCATGAGCATCTATCGCTACCGTGTCCCTCACGGGAGATGCACCCGCATCAGTCGAGCAAGAGCCAAATGCTTGAGGTCAATACATATATTTGCACTTACATTCATGTTTGATTCATTTAAAATAAAAATTCTTTCTAAGAAGTTTGGCCAAGTCGAGCAAGAGCCAAATGCTTGAGGTCAATACATGTATTTGCAGTTACATTCATGTCTGATTCATTTAAAATAAAAATTCTTTCTAAGAAATTTGGCCAACCAAATGAGCTTGTCAAGCCCACTAACGAAGTCATCACATCAAATTTCATAATATTAATGAGCATTCCGTTAAGCACAGGTGACTTCAATTAAATAAATCATTGAATAAACAGATATTTCAACACTTTAGTATCTTCTAATCAAGATCACATTTAAACTAATACGGAAAAGAATAACTCAAATCTTATATTAAAAGAAAACACATTTAAAATCATCTTTAATGAGCTTATTACTGAGTATTATTTGAGCTTTTTAACCAATTTGTTACCTAGCTTTAAATAATACTATTACTACTATAAATAATGCAAGCATAAATTTATTCAAAATAGTCCCTAGAAAAAAAATTTAAAAAAAAGCCTACAAGTAAACAAATTCTAGCCTAGCAAAAGCATGCTCAAGTTTGAGCTCATTTGCAAAAAATAAGCCTGATTTTAATTAAATTAAACTATGATATAATTACATAAAGAGCACCCGAAACATTGTTATTTATAAATTAAACACGGCATGTGATTTTTTGAACTATCGAATTGATACATTTACGTGTGCTGGGTGATAATAATGAAAGCATAGGTTGAGGTTTTAACATGAATTTTGATATTTGAGTGAGAGTTTGAAAATGAATAAAAAAGTGTTTGATTTGTAAATAACAAAGTTTCGGGTGCTCTGTAATTTCCCCTTAAATTATGTCTAAAAATATCCGAAAGTTCCATCTGTTTAAAACTATGGCTACACGAACGCATGCGTGTGGGCATCAATTTTCAAAGCTTTTTATTTCTCATACAAAATTATCCACAATGTGGAAGCAATTTTTTTTTCAAAACTACCAAACTTTTTAAAGTAGAGTTTTAGACTTTGTTTGAGAATGAGGAGAAGCTCCATTCCGTTTGCAATGACTGTCGACGCAAGAAAAAACTTTTGTTTAGTGAAGCAATTGTTCCCGAAGTTGTTTTACAAGACTGGCAATTCTTCACAGTTTTAGATCGCAACCAGCTTTCTTTGTTTGACGGACTAAAGGAGCTCCTTCAAATGAAGCCTGAGTTATCCATTGGGAATTTTACTTCCATGCAAGCACAATAGGCAACATAAGGAATGGCATTTTTCTCATTTTGATTGGCCTATATTTTTGAGCCATTTTTATTGGAAACATGATAATACTATTAAAAATATATATTGATTTAAACAATGCATAAAATAAGAAAAATTTACATACATATTACATAATTCTTATATAATTACATAACTAATGTATAATGTTTGATATTTATAATTACAACATCTTGGTGTCATAAAATCTTTCATGAAAGTTAGTGGTAGTGTTATCTTTAAAAATTTGAGAGTTACACATAGAATCATATAAAGATTTAGGTGTTAGTAAACACCAGTTTTGTATGTAAATACACCAATAAAATATTATATCCATATGAGATACAGTGATATCTGAAGAATTTAATAAAGATAACTGAAATAATTTGATTAATAATAGTTCTTTTTCTAAGGAAATCCCAAACTATAAGAAGCCTACTAATTGGAAAAGTACTTGGTATTAAACTCCCATGGCATAGAAGATGATTTGGTTTGCCTTAAATGAATGAGAGCTGCAATAAATTTTTGGCAACATTTTCTCAGATAAATGACATTGATATTAGATAAACTGTTTAGATGGAATGTTAAAACTTATTTACAATATTTACGAAGTATTAATAAGCTTCATAAGCACTATTTACGAATTGACAAGGTCTTCAATCACAATGGCGCGGGTGAGGACGAATAGGGAGACGTAGACCCGGGAGGGTTGATCGGCCCTTCAATTGTAGATTTCCACATCCTTTCCATAGAGGGGAGCCAATCCGAATTATCTATGGCTTATTGTTTTGTTTTTTTTAGGTTTTCAGTTTTTTTGGTTTTTTTTTTTTTTTTTTTTTTTTTTTGTCAAGGGTGCAGTCAGCATCTCCATATTCCCTCCTAGGATTGTATCTGAAAAGAAGAAGGTGCTCCAATTGTCACCTTGAGGTGGTGTTTATCTATCGTTCCCATCGCTCCTCCATCGATGTCATCATCGTGGTTGTTGTTATCACTTCGAAACAACCTCTTTGTTGTTTTCCCTGCAGTCGACCCCTTCCACCACTACCTACAAGTTGTCACCCCCTCCAGCCACCCCAACTTGTTGCCGCCTCTTACAGCCACCTCCAGTTTGATGTTGGCTCCTCCAGTCACCTACCTACTTGATGGCAACATCTTTCAGCCACCTCCAAACTGCTGCCCCCTTCCAACCACCTCTTCCAGCCACCTCCAACTGGCTGTCATTCACCACCCAACCGCTTTAGTCACTATTTCTCCTTAAATCACAGCCCCACCTCCTTCAACCTCAACCCTAATTGAACCCATGTGTCTCTGATTATAACCTCTACTTGCTTTCAGTAATAATATTTGATTTCCCTAATGTGGTTTAGGTTTAACTCTCGTATCAATCTTATAGCTTCAAGAATTAGTACATTCTATAATTATTAATTGATAGTTATACCTAATTTCAATTTCATGCTTATATTAGAGTGAGTAACCATTAATAATAATGTCAGCTTATAATGTTTGGTCACGGTTTAAAACTTCAGGCTTAACTTATGACAAGTGTTTATATTACAAATCAAAGTTTTTTTTCTTTTAAACTCATTATCCTAAAATTTAATATTTACTTGTATAACAATCAAATCTTTAATATCACGTTAAAAATATCACTTAACAAACTTTTTTTAAAGTGAAACACACCTATAAGAGCATATGCCTTAATGTAATTTTGATAATGAAGTGGTATAAATACATAAGAATTATATGGTATGTACATAAATTCCCCATTTTTAATACAAGGATTCTACGGTTCAGGTAAATGTTTACAGAAAGAATAAAACGGTTCAGGCCAAACATCACTTAAGAAAACTGATAATATTTCCCATACCTGATAACTTTAAATTCTCTATTTATTTGTTGCTTATGCGCAGGTGAATCAACATTATATCTTCATTTTGTCGAGTTATTCTGATTTTGTCGTCGATGTACCTGCAATTAAAAAAGAATCATGGTGATAAGTTTCTAATATCAGTGGATGGTATGTGAAAAATTTTATTTTTTGAGCTAAAGAATCAAATTTTAAATAATGAAAATTGGCCACTTACAGTAGTTCCATGCTGTAACTAGTTTTGATATCGAAGGGGAATTTCATTGATCCGGCAAGATATGCCCCACCATTTATAGTTGCCTTGAATTGATTGGCATCCGACTTGCTGCAGAATATAGAATGAGAGAATGTTTCCTTAAGAAGTCTGAAGAAGTTTTACAAGTTTCATGGACATGCGCAGGAGTAATTGATTCTCCACAAAAATAATATATTGCATTGGTGTTATAAAAAACAAGAATTGCTGAAGATTTCTTGTGCATTCATACTAGAAAAAATTAGCATAATTACAAGTCTACCTAAAAAAGAAGAAATATGAGAAAAGTGTCAAAATGGCCCACTGGCTTTTTCCAGGGGGGCGTTTGAGCCCTAGAGTCTATAAAAATGTTAATTTAGTCCTCAGAGCTTTCTAATATGGTTTGAAATAGTAGTGGATGAGGATTATTTGAGGCCAAACCAAAAGGAAATGGATAAAATAGATTTAAAACCCGAACTGGTTCAAAGACCAAAGTACAAATATTTGAGAATAAATTTATAGATGATGATGATAATGCACTTAGGTTGACAGATCCCTTAAAAAGAGAAATCTGTACAGGAGACATATTGATCGCTCCCCCACTTGGCGTTTCCTTTCCCTCTTAGTATAAGCACAAAGCTCATTCTCCATAGAATGGGTGTAATGATAAAGTGATTATTGGCAATTCAGATGAGATTTTAATAAGTTGTATGTATTGATAAGATGATGAGGGAATTTGCAGAGGTTTTAATAGTTTGGATGAATAGACTGAGAAATAGCCATTGTCCATGGACAGGCCTTTTATATCACTATCGAAGAAATGCCAATAATAATATGTAGAGCGAGAAAAGCTTTGTACAGCTTCAAACATTCTTCTCTCTCTTGGATCGACAGAATCTCCAAAGATTTAAAAGTGTGGTTGCACTCAATATCAAATTTGTCACACTTTTTTATTAAGTGTCCGCCTAGAAAAGACGATTTCAATCATATATGTGGACAATATTATATTAAAATGTGATTTTAAAAAAGAGTAAAATAAATTAAAAGTGCTTCTCGCAAGAGAATTTGAAGGAAAATGATCATCAAAACTAAGTATTTATATTTCTCAAAAGAAAAATATGCTTGTTCTACTTCAAAAAATAGGAATGTTTGTATGTAAGCCTACAGAAACTGCAATGAATCTAAGAAAGAATATTAGGATCATCGTTAATGGCATGTTTATTAATAAAGGTAGCTGTCAAAATCTTGGACCAAACTCATGTGCTTCTCTCTCATATGTCCTGAAATTTGGTTAATTGTTAGTGTTGTAAGCCAATAAATGAACAACCTTTACAGAAAAGCACATGAAAGTTGTTATCCGCATTCTTAGATACCTCAAAATAATACTACTAGGAACAGCCCTGTTAAATAAAAGTCATCAAACAACAACAACAATAACAAGCCTTTGTCCCACTAAGCGGGGTTGGCTACATGAATCCTTTTTCTCCATTGTGCCCTACTGAGTGTCATATTTTCATTTAAAACTAAGGTGATGTTAAAAAAATTTGTGGCCACAAGAAGCGGTATGAAGCTGAATATAGCACTCGGAATTTGCAAAGGAATGCAGTTAAGGAAATTAATCGAAAAACTACACCATCAAATGGAAAAATCATAAAGAGAACACTGCAACAAACAGACTAGCACAAGTATGGCAACAATTTCTTTCCACTGTAAATTGACTATACATGCAAAGTTAGACCAACATTACATCACAGTAAAATAAAAAAGGAAAAGCCCAACTAAGTTATGTTCCAAGTTCAGCAAACTGTCAAATTATATTCATATTGGAGTTAATCAAAACCACAATAACGAAAGTAAATATTATTAAGCAAAAGCAACTAGGGTTATAATCAAAACTCAAACGAAGACGAAAAAACATAACAAAACACCAATATTCGGCTAGGGCCAAGTAGAAATATCCGTGGACAGTGGTAACAAGGCCTGAGGGCTGGCGGCTGGTGGCTGGAAGTAGAAGGTAGGTTTGGTGGCGGGTGGCTAGAGACAAAGAAGGGGTTGGGTGACTAACGACTGGAAACAGGGATGAGTGCCGCGGTTGGCTGCTAGGTTCACGAAAAAGGGGTGGTGGTGGCTAGCAGTAGGAAATCGGGGAAAATAGGTGAGGGTTGAAGGCAGGAATCAGCAAAGGGCGCGCTGGGGGTTGGCGGCAGGAATCAGCAAAGGGAGCGTTAGGTGTTGGCAGCTCGAATCAGGGAAGAGGGGAGGTGGCTGCTGGCCGGGAACAAGCAAAGGTGGGGGTCGGCGGCTGGGAACAAGAAAGGAAAGGTGGGGGCCAGCGGATGGAAACAGAGTAGCGAGAGATGTGGAGGGAGTCGTGGAGGTAATCACCACATCGGAGTATGATACAGTCGGAGCATCATATGTCCTCGGATACAACCCTGGCAAAGGAAGACACCTAGAGGCAGAAATTTGAAATCAGAACTGAACTAAACCCTTGAACAAGCAAGCAACATATATATAATAGTGGATAGAATAGGAGGAGACAACAATTCCCTCCCAACAGCTTTGTCAGTCGGTTCGTCACCTCCTTACTAAACCGATTTAGTCCAAGCCCCGACATCATATATATATCCTCCCCACAACCTTACAAAGAGTGAGTTTTGATAAACTAACAATTGGGGCATAATCAAAATACACAACTCAACATTGGAGAGAAGTACCAACTTGTCAATATTTGAGAAAAATAGGCTGAATTCTGAATAGGCTCGATGTCTTTTCTCTTTGCTTTCATTCCATTAAATAATAATCTTACAATCTATTTTAGGTACAAAATATTTTGTATAATCTATTTTAGGTAATTTAATAATAAATATTCCTAATCTAAATATTCAGCTAAAAGGAAAATTGAAAATACAATGGAAAATATAAGAGGGCTTATTACACTTGATGCAAAGAGGGGTATAAATACAAATTACAGGATTTACTGGTAAGGAAAGCAATAAAAACAGAATACAATAGACAAGGAAAGGAATAATAACAAATATAAGAGGCAGTTAATCTCTCTAAACAAGAAGAAAAATAAATAGAGATTCCAAAGATCCCTCATACAATTTATAACCCTCTAAATATAGAGTTATAACAAATATGGAATATAATCAACATTATTTACGAGATCTTTCAACAGAAATAAATCAAAATAAAGATATTGGAAATAATTTAAATAAGGAAGCTCCTAATTATAGAAAACTCCTAATTTAGTTGTTTGATTTCCGTCCTTCTTGATTGACATCTCCCCTCAAATTGATGTTAACTGATCAGGAAGCATCAATTTGCCAACAAGAAACGGATAACACTTTCGAGACCAAAAACCTCAAGTCGTGTCGAAGCCTCAAAGACAACTCCTTAACCATAACATGATTTGAGCAAAGAAAAGTAAAAAATCATTTATCATTGTCATCCAGAAATTTGAATCATAGCCACAAGAAGGATCCGCTTCCAGTTACACGATCCAAATGCCGATCATAGCCCACAAATAGGCTCCAGTTACACGATTCAGATGTTATCGATCATAGCCTACAAGTAGGATTCGTGTCCTGATCCAAATGCAATCGATAATAGCCCACAAATAGGATCCAATTACACAATCCAAATACTATCAATCAAAGACTACTAGTAGGATCCGCGTCATGATCTAAATGCTACTGATCATAGCCCACAAATAGGATCCAGTTACACGTTCCAAATGTTATCGATTATAGCCTACAAGTAGCATTCGTGTCCTGATCCAAATGCTATTGATCATAGCCCACAAGTAGGATCTGCATCTTGTTAAACGATCCAAAAGTGTTGAAGTCGAGATGTCGAAGCCGTGGGTCTAGGAAGGACTGTTGAAGCCTTCAATCCTTGAGTGCGACGAAGAAGCCAAAGTCGAAGCGGACGAAGCGAAGCGTGAGAAGCAGTGGAAGCTGATGCAAAAACAACGATGCCTGGCTAAGAAATCCGAATCGGCGAATGATAATACAAACATAACAGTTATCTTATCGTTCTCAGTTCTTATTGAGGCTTTCACCTGGTATTTCCTCCCTTTTTTTCACAGTGTTCTCTTTTAAACCTTAATCGAAAAAAGGATCTGGATCTCTTAAGGATGGAGGGGACAATAGGTTTTCGCTGAGATTTGATGGGCTCGCCATTTATTTCGGCACTGATTGAAGTTCTATGCCGCCATTCGAAAATAAGGGTTTCGCAGATGTTGCGATCTATCCAGAGGTTTGGTTGAACCCACCACCATATCTGAATCGGCCAGGTAGGACGCAAAAGCCTTGCCACAGAGGGAGCACTTGTGATCGAGAGTTGGGTGCGGGGTTTGAGAGAAAGCAAGGGATCTGTGACGGGCAAGCGTGAGGAGGCAGAGAACGAGGTATTCCTCCTCCGATTGGGACCCACCGAGGCCATCTATCTGTCTGTCGAGCTGCAGATCCGTTCTCCCACCACTCCCAATTACCCAAGGAAGGCTTCGGGTAGGAGAGGACCAAAGCTCTAAGGACGGCGC
>NW_018164855.1:337453-360665 GCF_001263595.1 Phalaenopsis equestris
AAGTCGGCGGCTGGCCGTTCACCAGCAACGAGGAGCACCAGCCGGCGAGCCCAGGCACGAGAGGGAGAGGACGTAGTCGTAGTCAAAGATCGAAGGATGATGATGCAGCTGAAGCGAAAGGAGGAGGACGAAGTAGCCCGAGACTAAGCAGTAGAAGGCGAATCGAAGTCGGACGAAGCAGTCGCAGCGAACGAAAATCCTTAGATGAGCGAATTAAGGCAAAGATTTTTGACAGCATCTTTCTAACTCTAGTAACCCATCAATCCTTGGACAGTAGCTTTTCATCTATAACAATCCAATAACTCGTGGATATTAGCTTTCCATTTAAAACAATCCAGCAATCCTTGGACAACAATATTCCATTTCCACTATTGAGCTAATTCTAGATTTTAGAACAAAAGACTAATTTTTAGATTTGTTTAATTTATAGTAATTCCTCTCCATGCTTATGTACAACTTCTCATCATAGTTTTTTTATATAGGACAAAAGAATAAAATTCAATCATACAATCTTACATATTTCTCTCCTCTCTTCTCATGATAATTTTCATCAACGCTAGTGATAATATATGAATGTTTACTATTTATCTATCACTAGACATTTTTCAATAGAAGCAAAATTCAATGTTTCCATTGTACTTTGGAGAATTACGTTCCCAAAGATGCAAATCAAACCATCAAATTATCATCTTAAAAATGCCAAATACTAAGTTCAGTTGACTCACACAATACTGCCATTAGCGTGCAATTTGAACCCTGAAAAAGGAGTTACGGAGTTCTCCAGATTGCCATTTTTCTTTACAATCTGTCAATAATCCTACTGTTAGAACTAAAATACCAAAGCTGCTTGTGCCAAAAATAAATAAATAATTCAACATAGAAACTTGGTTAAGTGAGATTCTTCTTTTTTAGAACTGACCTGCAAGCCTTTTAAACCATTAGCAGCTGCAACTTGCCAGCTATCATCACTTGCCTAGAATAAAAAGAGCACCAATTGGCAGTAGTAAAGGAAATATAATTACATCAGGAAAACCATATTCATGTAATATATGAAATATTGTAATTTATTAAAAGTTACCAACTTTATGAACCAAATGTTAAAGGGACTAAAGCTGTAGAGTTCCCAAGTAAGTTGCAATTGCTTTTAATTCCTAGTCAGAAAGTAGTCAATAGTAAAAAAAAAAATTCCAAGCCAATAATTGAATTTGGAATAAGATCATGAAGGGGATAGTCAATCCTATAGTCCACTTCAAGATTATAATGTGGTCGATAAATCATAAAGAGATCAAGAGATCTGGCTAGTTCATGATCCATTTTATTCGTGGAGTGTGTTGATGATGATAATGATTCTCGGATCACATGATATTGTCGAGATCAAAGTCTCACTGATTATAACAAATTGTCAATCCAAACGACATCATCAAAATTTTAAGGCAAGAGATTTAAACAGTTGGGTTGAGAATAAGGATGATTTTTTAAATTGTTTAAGATAACATTATGTTTGAGTTTTAAATTCTGCATGAGGATAGATTATATTGTATTCATGGACAAATTCAAGGGTGACCAAGACAATATATATATATATATACAAAAGTTCCATATATAAATATTCCAACATAAAAATTTAGATAATATTGACGTTCAAATTCAATTTCATTTCAAGAATAGAGATTTTGAATAAATCCGTTTGATCATTCGTCAAAATTTTATGTGAATTCAATCATTGATGACTCAATCAAATTTAGAATTTGATTCCAAATTACATTAAAAAAAACATCACATTTAAATTTTTAAAATACGATTATACCCAAAATTAAAATGAAATGAAAAACATAATTTCAAAATCGATAAAATGTTCAAATATATCAAAATTGACGCATGATTTTGAAAATGATTTTCTTTAAACCTTATAAAACAATGGAATCTAAATTTTAATGGATTACGATTTGCATTATTCTATAGAGATAGCATGCATATATATATATATATATATATATATATATATGCTAGGGTTTTGCGGACGCAGCAGCCATGGTGAATGCCCCGAAAACCAAGAAAACTTATTGCAAGAACAAGGCCTGCAAGAAGCACACCTTGCACAAGGTCACTCAATACAAGAAGGGTAAGGATAGTCTATCAATTCAAGGAAAGCGTCGTTATGATCGGAAGCAATCCGGTTATGGTGAGCAGACTAAGCTTGTTTTTCACAAGAAGGCAAAAACCACAAAAAAGAATGTGCTGAAATTGCAATGCCAAAGTTGCAAACATTTTTCTCAGCACCCAATCAAGTGGTGCAAGCATTTTGAAATTGGTGGAGACAAGAAGGGCAAGGGAACCTCTTTGTTTTAGATGCATTGCTTTAAACTTTCTCATAGCTTTTGGTACTTTCATATTGGTCATTTGCTTTTTTGAAGAACTGCTCGTAAACTATGTTTGTGCACATCTTCTTATTTTTAGCTGTGAATTATTTCACTACTTAGTAAGATAAACTTTTGAAGATTATATATATATATATATAGATATATATATCATGTTCTAAATAAAATTAGATATTTATTACTTGTATTTATGCATTTATTCATTCTTCTAATCATATTAAAAAGTTAAAAGTGTTTTTCTTACAATTTAAACTTAAGTTTGTTCATATAATAAATAATAACAACAATAAAATATAAACATAATTCAAATTATTAAGTTATAATAAAAAATTAGGTATATTTTTTAAATAGTATTGTGCCCCCTTCAGAAAAAAATTCCTACCTCTGCTGCTTATTGTCTTATCCTTAAATTTGATATTATCTGCATATATTGTTGACTTTGTTTAGGAATTAGTTTCATTTTATAGTCGAATTAATTTAGGATGTAAAAGATATTTTCTAAAGTAATTCCTGTTGAAATTTTAACTATAACAAGGCTTGAGATCTTTGACCCCACTTAGTGGGATAAAGTATAGTTGTTGTTGTAAGGCTTAAGACCTTTAATAAATTCCAATCTAGAATTCTCCCAAATTCACTCTCACATTTCTCCTGACTTTGTTCAACCACTCGCCTCTAAAATAGCCCAGACAGTTGGCCATCCTGCCTTTCCCACTTCCCACAGAAACAACTTATTTCATCTATCGCTTGTTGTGGTGGCATCAAACCTATTGTTCAGAGGCTCGTACTGCTGTCATGACTCCATCAAAAGGGAAAAAAGTACCCTCAAAAAACAAGTTAACTCCTCATCTTCAAACAAATAATTAACGACGTCAATGAACCCTATTCTAAACAGTTTTATGATTTTAATGGTAGAATTCTGAGTTTAAATCTTGATGAATAGAAGAGTTCAAATTGTATTTGCAAGGAAGGGCAAGAATAGGAAAAAATTTATGTCACTCAACAAAGTTTATCAAGCTATAACCAGGTCAACACAAGTAAAAGTTTTGAGGACCTCCACTCACGGCCAAAAAAAATAATAATTTCCTCTAACTTTATCATGTTATCTTTACCCTTTTTTTTCTTACATTTCATTACCACTTTCTTGTAATTGTTTCTTATTGTACTCATCTCATTGATCGGTTATAAAATTTTACTAAAGAAAATAACTCTCATACAGAATTTGATCCACCGATAGACAATGCTCATAAAATAAATTCTTATCTAAAATTTGTCCATGACATTATAACTCTAAACACGCATGCTAGAAAAAGTGTTAGACAATGCTAGTAAAATACATACTAATCTAAAATTTGGCCATGACATCATAACTCTATCGAGCATGCGCTTATTAAAAAATTTGTCATTGTTGTTACCACTCAAAAGGAACTACAGATTATTTTTAAGAGACTTGTAAGAAAATTCAAAACCAGCACATGTTTCAACTGAAACAGCACATCATGAAGAAACTGAGCAGTGAATTTTGAATGCATTGAAGCACGATAAACAAAATATTCTGAACATCAATGAACAGGGAAGTAAAATTCACAAGGTTGTACAATAACGATCATGTTACAATGCTAGTAAATAGAAGCTCCACTCCGCAACAGATTATAGTAATTCGTTCCACTATTGTTGTTATTATTTGGAGCCTGATTGTGTTGATCAGTTGTAATTTCATAGCCCTCAATTTTCCACTTCAAACTTGATGATGAGTTTATTACGGGTAGGGGAGTGTCTCCCCTTTTGTTGGGTTCAGATATCAGAATTGGCAGAACTGTCAGATGGTAAAAAGATAATGTAAAAAGATAATGCACGATAAATGAGTTTACAGGCTGAAAGAAGAATCGGATGGTAAAAAATGCTACAACGCAAGGTTCGTTGTGAACGGATCCCAGCAAAATGAAGAAGTTGACTACAATGAGATATTTTCTCATTTAGTGGATTTGACAGCTAACCGAATTTTGATGAGTTTAGTGGCAATGAAAGATCTACATCTGGAGTTGATAAGCGCAAAACAACATTCTTACATAGTTGCTCGGATGAAGAATTGTATATGATGCAACCACAGAGATATGAAGTTCCACGAAAAAAACATATGGTCTGTAGACTGAAAAAGAGTGTTAATGGTTTGAGCAAGCACCAAGATGTTGATACAAGAGATTTGACAAGTTTATGTCAGACAATGGGTATATGAAGTGCTTATCAGATTAGTATTGCTTCATTAAATATTTTGGCTATATTGTTCTTCTCTTGTATGTGAATGACATACGGATTGTAGAATCTGATATGGAGAAGATCGAGAACTTAAATGAGCAATTATCAAGAGAGTTTGAAATGAAAGATTTAGATCCAATCAGAAAATTCGCCTATACGAAAATCAATAGAGACAAGAATACAGGTACATTGACGTTGTCTCAGGCAGAATATGTTGAGAAAATTTTACACATATTCAACATGAGTGAGGCAAAATCAATTTGCACATATATAGCCAGTCAATTTAAACTATCTACTAAACAATCGTCTAAGTCTGATATTGAGCAAATACAAATGAATAAAACTCTATATGTTTCAGTTGTTGAAAGTTTGATGTATGCGATGATATGTGTGATACCATATATCAAATATGTTGTGAGAGTGTTCAATCTATGCATGAATAATTCAGGTAAACATCATTGGAAGATGGTGAAGTGGATTCTCATATACTTGAGAAGAACAGGCCAGATTCGAGCGAGCCGAACACGAGCCGGGCCTAAGCACGCTCAAGCTCGGCTCGTTTACAGCCCTATGCATGGATTAATATATAGATATATGTAGATTTAGATCTTGCAAGAGATATTGATGGCAAAAAAAGCAAATGTTATATCTTCACTTTAAAAAACACATGTTTGAGTTGAGTTTCAAATTATAAAAAATTATTGCTCTACAAACTATAAAAGTTGTGACACGGGAGTTTTCCTTCAAAAGCCTAAACTAGTTTGACCCGAACCGATTTAGTTGAGAGAAGAGGTTGAACCGATCCCTCCTCCCCTCTTTTCATTATGCGGGAAATTTCCAGCTTTCTTATTTTCATTTTCCGTCCATCCCACTTCTATTTATATGTGTTTTTAGGTCTCAGAGATGTAGCTTATGTTATTTTTTATTTAAGATTTGTGAGGACAACCGCCGGCATCCGGTTTTCCCCTTGAGAGTTGTATCCAACAAAAAGTATGGTACTCCGGTTGTATCCCTTCTACCCGGCGGTGATTACCTCACTCCGACTTCCATCGCTATCCTCCGACTCGTCTCCCTTCCTTGCCTGTTGACCGCAACCCATCTAGATGTCATACCCCCAACTCTGCCTGCTACCTTTACCCCATCCCACGCCCCAATCTGCCACCTGGAAACCGTCCACCGCCCCAAATCTGCTGCCAGCGGCCCTTCCCAATTCCTTCCCCACTACAACTCATCTTCAACGGCCCAACAGCAGCCCTTCACTGTTTCCTTCCCCTCTACAGTCCCGTCTATGGCCCAATAGCGGCCCCTCTCCAATTCCTTCCCCACTACAACTCAATTACAACGGCCCAACAGCAGCCACTACCTTTCCTTAACTAATTGCCCTGCAGCCTTTCTAATAACAATTCTTAGCCTTCCAGTTCCTGCCGAAAGCCTCCCCAACCTGTCCAAACCCTGCAGCATCCTTTCCCCAACTCTCACAGTCACTACAACAACCACTCCTAGGCCTCGGAACCGCTGCCCAGCCGCCATCCACCATCCTCACCGACACCCTAAGGGTCTCCCGTATTTGTATTGTTGTTATTTTCCTATTGTCAAGAGTCTGTGTTTGTATCTTATTAAAGTTCAGCAATAATATCATTTCTTTTGTGATTTGGGCTTTCTCCTCCAGTGTCAAGTTGAATATATTGTCATCACTGAGGCAGCAAAGAAATCATTTGGCTATAAAATTTTATGGTACAACATGGCAAGGAGCAAGGGAATTAAAAGTTTCACATTGACATTATGAGTGTCAATCATCTAGCAAAGAACACTGCATTTCATGCCGGGACAAAGCACATTCGGCTATAGTATAATTTCATTTATTAACTCCGAGAAGATGGCAATTACCTTTGGAGAAGATACATAGCTCAAAATTCCACAAACATGTTGACTAAGGTTGTAACAATTGAGAAACAGAAGCTATGCTTAGCTTCAGTCGAAGTTCAAGAAAGTTGAAATCGGGATGAACCACACTGCAGTTCATAACTATGAAAATATTGTGGATTTAGATGTGAGTTGGATTGATTGCAATCAGTCTCCAAGTGGGAAACTATTATGTGTAGCTTGATTGTGTTGATCAATTGTAACTCAAAGTCCTCAATTTCGTCGATCAAATTTGATGGTGATTTTGTTGAGGGTTACGAGAGAGTGTCCCCCGTATATTGGGTTCGGGGACACCGTTACTCTAAAAAAAATTTCCTATGCTTAGCATCCTAGCTCCAGGATGGTGCAGCCCAATGTCGAAACCAGTAGCTCCCCAGTGCCCAGAAAGTAGCGCTGTCGTGCCCAATATAAGTTAAAAATTTAAGAGCACAACAATACAATGCTTAGAAGTCAGCTCCCCAAAGCCCATTACAGTGCTGCAGAGCCACTATTGCGACGCCTCGGCACCAATAACTGAATTTGAGCAATTTTCCAATCAAAGTTCAAATTTTGTAGATTGGAAACATATGAGATTTTGATTTTCTCGTGTAAGGGATAGGAGAGGAGCTCTCAGAATCCAAAGTGTTGAAAGGCTTGAGTGTTGTATAATTTGTACGATTCTCCTCATTTTCTTCATAGTGGATATCTTGGTATGGTGTGGCTCAATGATTTTTTTTCGGTTCTCGGGTCTTTTCACATTAAATCTTGTGTTTTATGTGATTTTCATGTTTTGTGTGATTTTGTTCAAAATTTTTGCTTTTGATCTCTCAAATTTGTTTATGCAATTCACATCTCTCCCTACAACTGTTCATTCAAATTGTAACTGGATAACAAAATACATGAAAGTGTTTTGATACCTGTGAAGACCACAGTAATTGCCATTCTCCTTCTAGATCATCTAAATCTGCAGCGAGTTTATTCCGCCTTAATGAGACAACTTCATCTATCACCTATAGAAATATTCAAATTAGTGATAAGGAGTTAATCCTAAGGAAGCAGTACAACTGCAGAAGATAAATCAAATCATGGTGATCACACATCTGCTATGCTTTCCCCAGAGGTCACTGCCAATAGCAATTTTTGCCTTGGTTCAGGTTTCTTTTGCAGCACAAATGTAGTGCCCTGCACTATAGATTCTGTCATATCTTTAGTTTGCTGAAAATGGACTGATACTTATCTTTAAAAAAAAACCAATCATTTATAAAAGTTTATTGCAAGAATACCTTGCTCCCTCTTGAAATTCGAATAATTCCACTGGTAGACAAATAAGTTGTATCCAACCACCCCTTCGCTTCATCGCCCAAAAGCCTAAATGGAACGGGGTATGGAATCTTACAAGGTAAAATTTTGAAGGAGAAAGCTGCTCTATCAAACTGAAAAAGGATTCTCTTTCCATCTTTAACTGAAGCTGCCGCCTGAAAAGAAAGAAAAAAATCAAAATAAATTGAACTTCTTATGAATATCTCAGTAACAGGCATATCCTAAAATAATGAGCGTATAAGTTTTTTACTGTCGATAAAATAAATAAGGAGAATGGCGTCTACTTTAAATCACAAGAAGGAGATCTCGTATCATGTAACCCTTTTGTAGGCGTTTACAGTTAATGCACTATAACCAAAAGTGGCATCAAAGCCAGCAATTTAGCTGTAGTGACTCCCATGGTCATTCAAGTGTTTCATGTCTTGTTGACTAAGGGCCCGTTTGGCGCCGTGGAGCAGCTGCAGGGGGTTTTTTTAACTGCTCATTACATTGATCATAATTGGAAGATGCAAAAACGAATTATTAATTTCATTGAATTGGATCCTCCTCATACTGGCACGTTCATTTGTGATGTCATTTGTGATTGCTTGTTAGATTGGAAGATACATGACAAAGTATGCACTATCACTTTAGATAATGTGTCTTTTGTCAGTCGTTGATTAACGGTGTTATTTATGGTAATATTCCAGTGTTATTTGTGGTATTATTTGTGTTTTTGCCAGTCATTGATTCGCGGTTTTTGCGTTGTCATTGGAAGATACAGGACAAAGTATGCACTATTACTTGCATACCACATAAGCTTGAATGTTATTTGTGGTAGTATTCAGGTGTTATTGCGGTATTATTCGTGCAGTTTATAAAAAACATTAATCTTGAATTAGTAAATGTTAAATATTAACTTATAAGCACACTTAAAATATATATAATATTAAGTATTTAATAATATAGCTTTAATACACTAATATATAACTAATTTTATTTAATAGTCTTTTGTCAGTCGTTGATTAACGGTGTTATTTATAGTAATATTCCAGTGTTATTTGTGGTATTATTTGCGTTTTTGCCAGTCATTGATTCGCGGTGTTTGCGGTGTTATTTGTGGTAGTATTCAGGTGTTATTGCGGTATTATTCGTGCAGTTTATAAAAAACATTAATCTTGAATTAGTAAATGTTAAATATTAACTTATAAGCACACTTAAAATATATATAATATTAAGTATTTAATAATATAGCTTGAATACACTAATATATAACTAATTTTATTTAATATTGTGTTAATTTATATATAATAACAATTAATTTTAAAATTATACATATATTTTAGCTAATTTAAAATATATAAATGTTAAATATAAAGTAAAAATCATAATACTTAAACTAATTTACTTTACTTTACACATAATTGTTTATATTACAATATATATTAAGGGTTCAGGCAGCTGCAACTTATTGAATAATCTGCTGATAAACAGCTGATCCTGATAAGCAGCTAATCAGCAGCTTATCCGGATAAGTTGTTTTACTGTTTGGTTGGTGTTGTTTGAAAACAGCTAATTTGCAGTTGTTTCTAAAGAAATGATCATTCTGCCCCTGTTAAGTAATTTGGATATGATCACCAATAAATGTGATGAACCATCTAAAACCTATAATCTTATTAAAATTGAAAGATCCCCATGTATCACTATTTATCATAGAAAAAAGATGGGACGATTTACAAAATTCATTTTGGTATGTATTGCGAACATACATGATTTAAATGTATTTTTCATTATTTATTTCATGATTTCTTTATGCATTTTAGGTAGTTTTTATTCTCCCATGAATGCAAGAGATGGGTGAATTTCCACAATAAATGATCCTTGTCAGGTGAAATTCGGAAATGATTAGCTTCTACAAATCTAGAAAACTTATTTATCTCTCTTCAACTTCCCATATTACAAAATTGCCACCCGATGGAAAAAAAAGGAAAGCAATCGTAGCTAGGCTCCTTGGAGAAAATCGAACTCACCTTCTTCTCTGAGGTGGAGGGTAACGACTCCGTGAACTCTCACTGGGCGAAGAGGACGAACTCAAGGACCTCGAACGAGCACGTGAGCGCGACCTCGAGCTGGAATCTGAGCCTGAGTAGGAGCGCGAATGAGGATCGGGAGTGAGAACAAGAGCCAGAAGAAGTCACAGGTCAAGGTCGTCCGAGCTTCGCCATTGCAAAGTAGTTCCAGAGAAGGAAGTGAAACCTTACGCTTAAACCCTAGCAATATGCAGGTTCTGTTCAAAGCGCGGTTATCCGTCTCATTGGGCAAGAGATGTCGAGCGAGGAAGGAGAAGCACAGAGGGCACGGAAGGAAAAAAATAGCAAAACACAGATTGAAGACGTGGATCACGAGGTTGATCCCACGGTCGCGTTTATTAGAAAAAAACTGAACAAAGTTTTCCTTTACGCTCCCCAAACGTACAAAACAAACGCGACGTCGACATTTTCAAAACGCCTCTCATGTCAATAAGCTGCCCTAAACAGACCCTAAATTAAATAGTTATATATTAATTTATAAATAGTTTTATAAATAGTTTTATAAATGTTAATTTACTATATTTCAAATTAAATAGTTATATATTATTTATAAACTATGTTTATAATTAGTGTTTATGTAAATAAGTATTAACTAAATTATATAACATGTTTATGTATTAGTATAATAAACACATATAGCTAAAATTTAATATAATTTTAATAATTTAATATTTATAACTAATTAAACACATATTTACTATACAATAAAATTTAATAAATAATGTTATTACATTATTAATAATATGAATACAAAATAATTATTTAGTATTAAATGTATAAATAAAACATAATAATTATACTATATTTGTATTTATAACTTTACCAAACTATTAAATTATCAAATAGTTTAAAATTTATATATATATAAATACTTGATGTATTATTAATATTAAGATTAAATTTACACTATTATAACAAATATTGATTGCACTAAAAAATTAATAACAAATATTAGCATATTTATTATAGTTATGCCAGTTCTATCGTAAACAGTATCACTGCACAGGGGCAGAATGATCATTTATCCAGAAACAGTTGCAAATTAGTTGTTCTAAACACACAAATCAAACAGACAACCAACTTATTCAAATCAGTTGTTTATCAACATATCCGTTGATTCCCAGTGTTCTTCGCGGTAGTTTTCAAGTATTACTGCAGTGTTATTCGCTATATTATTCGTGTCTTTTGTCAGTCGTTGATTAACGGTGTTATTTATAGTAATATTCCAGTGTTATTTGTGGTATTATTTGCGTTTTTGCCAGTCATTGATTCGCGGTGTTTGCGGTGTTATTTGTGGTAGTATTCAGGTGTTATTGCGGTATTATTCGTGCAGTTTATAAAAAACATTAATCTTGAATTAGTAAATGTTAAATATTAACTTATAAGCACACTTAAAATATATATAATATTAAGTATTTAATAATATAGCTTTAATACAGTAATATATAACTAATTTTATTTAATATTGTGTTAATTTATATATAATAACAATTAATTTTAAAATTATACATATATTATAGCTAATTTAAAATATATAAATGTTAAATATAAAGTAAAAATCATAATACTTAAACTAATTTACTTTACTTTATACATAATTGTTTATATTACAATATATATTAAGGGTTCAGGCAGCTGCAACTTATTGAATAATCTGCTGATAAACAGTTGATCCTGATAAGCAGCTAATCAGCAGCTTATCCGGATAAGTTGTTTTACTATTTGGTTGGTGTTGTTTGAAAACAGCTAATTTGCAGTTGTTTCTAAAGAAATGATCATTCTGCCCCTGTTAAGTAATTTGGATATGATCACCAATAAATGTAATGAACCATCTAAAACCTATAATCTTATTAAAATTGAAAGATCCCCATGTATCACTATTTATCATAGAAAAAAGATGGGACGATTTACAAAATTCATTTTGGTATGTATTGCGAACATACATGGTTTAAATGTATTTTCCATTATTTATTTCATGATTTCTTTATGCATTTTAGGTAGTTTTTATTCTCCCATGAATGCAAGAGATGGGTGAATTTCCACAATAAATGATCCTTGTCAGGTGAAATTCGGAAATGATTAGCTTCTACAAATCTAGAAAACTTATTTATCTCTCTTCAACTTCCCATATTACAAAATTGCCACCCGATCGAAAAAAAAGGAAAGCAACCGTAGCTAGGCTCCTTGGAGAAAATCGAACTCACCTTCTTCTCTGAGGTGGAGGGTAACGACTCCGTGAACTCTCACTGGGCGAAGAGGACGAACTCAAGGACCTCGAACGAGCACGTGAGCGCGACCTCGAGCTGGAATCTGAGCCTGAGTAGGAGCGCGAATGAGGATCGGGAGTGAGAACAAGAGCCAGAAGAAGTCACAGGTCAAGGTCGTCCGAGCTTCGCCATTGCAAAGTAGTTCCAGAGAAGGAAGTGAAACCTTACGCTTAAACCCTAGCAATATGCAGGTTCTGTTCAAAGCGCGGTTATCCGTCTCATTGGGCAAGAGATGTCGAGCGAGGAAGGAGAAGCACAGAGGGCACGGAAGGAAAAAAATAGCAAAACACAGATTGAAGACGTGGATCACGAGGTTGATCCCACGGTCGCGTTTATTAGAAAAAAACTGAACGAAGTTTTCCTTTACGCTCCCCGAACGTACAAAACAAACGCGACGTCGACATTTTCAAAACGCCTCTCATGTCAATAAGCTGCCCTAAACAGACCCTAAATTAAATAGTTATATATTAATTTATAAATAGTTTTATAAATAGTTTTATAAATGTTAATTTACTATATTTCAAATTAAATAGTTATATATTATTTATAAACTATGTTTATAATTAGTGTTTATGTAAATAAGTATTAACTAAATTATATAACATGTTTATGTATTAGTATAATAAACACATATAGCTAAAATTTAATATAATTTTAATAATTTAATATTTATAACTAATTAAACACATATTTACTATACAATAAAATTTAATAAATAATGTTATTACATTATTAATAATATGAATACAAAATAATTATTTAGTATTAAATGTATAAATAAAACATAATAATTATACTATATTTGTATTTATAACTTTACCAAACTATTAAATTATCAAATAGTTTAAAATTTATATATATATAAATACTTGATGTATTATTAATATTAAGATTAAATTTACACTATTATAACAAATATTGATTGCACTAAAAAATTAATAACAAATATTAGCATATTTATTATAGTTATGCCAGTTCTATCGTAAACAGTATCACTGCACAGGGGCAGAATGATCATTTATCCAGAAACAGTTGCAAATTAGTTGTTCTAAACACACAAATCAAACAGACAACCAACTTATTCAGATCAGTTGTTTATCAGCAGATTATCAATAATCTACAACTGCCCCGAAAAGACCCTAAGGTTAAAAAGATCGTGGACGTGTATGTGTGTGTGATTAAGGTGATGTCGGAGTTAACCCAAAATTATGATAAGGAAATAGATTTTCTTACGCCAAAAATAATGTGGTTACAATCAAGACTCAAAACAAAAAAGAAAACACAACACAATGCAAATCTCCTGCTAAGGCGAGATGAGACAGCCAGTGGACAGCGGTGCCAAGGGCTGAGATAAGAGGTGGCATGCTGGAAGGGTTTATGTAGTTGGTGGTTGTAGCAGGAAGGACAGGAGGGAAGAAGACAGCAGCGGCAGAGGTGCAGGTGGGGTTTGCGACAGCAGTGGTAGTAGTATGGGTGGTGGTTGTAGTACGGGAAGATTGACAGCATGGGAAATGTTGGAAGGGTGTAGGATAGCAGCAATTAGGGTGAGGTGCTTGGCAACAGCGTTAGAGGTAGATCTAGGGCTAGCAGCTGAGAAAATAGAAAGGCTTGGCAACAGCGTTAGAGGTAGATCTAGGGCTAGCGGCTGAGAAAATAGAAGGTGCTTGGCAACAGCGTTAGAGGTAGATCTAGGGCTAGCAGCTGAGAAAATAGAAAGGAGGAGGCGACGATGAGATCGAAGCAAGCAAGGAAGGGGGGATAGGTAATGGACTTTGGGGTATAATCACTTCTTCGATGTAGAATGCAGCCGAAGCACCGCCTGTCCTTAAATACAGCCCTAGCAAGGGAGAAATACCAAAGAGCTGTTTTTTTTTTATCACACTTATCAAAACATTCTTTTAAACATGATGACTGCAATTTCTCCTACATAAAATATAGTGACGCGGGGTTGGGCTGGACTGACCGGTCCAGTATGTTTGCTGGTCCAACAGGGAGGTTGGACCGACCGGCAACTCCACTAGGCAGGAATTGCAGCCCTTTCAACTCCCCTATTTCGCCTATTATAAATATATGTTGTTGTTATCTAGGGTTTAGTTTTTGTTGATTTCAGGTTTCCGCCTCTATGTGTTTTCCCTTTTTTATGATTGTATCTGATGACAGGTGGTGCTTCGGTTGTATCCTGCCCTGAGATGATGACTATCTCGACCTCCTCGACCTACCCTGTGGCTAATCCTTTTCCTCGACTCGTTGTTAGCATCTCTACACCCCTCTTCCTTGCAATTGCGACTGCAACGCCCCTCTCTACCTGTTTTCGGTGTTGCCAACCTAGCATAACCAACTATTAGGGTCATCGGCCTCTCCTAACCTCCACTGTTGTTGTCGCCAGCCTCTCCTGCACCTTTATTGTCGCTGCCAGTTGCTTCCTGCGACTCTAACCCAAGCAGCCCTCCAACACCCAAACTTGTTGCTGCCCCACCTTCACACAACTCCACGTGTTGTCATCATCCCTTCCAGTCACCTTCCCTACTGCCGCAAACCCCAGACCACCTCCCTCTCATTGTCCAGCGAGATTCGCCACTTTCGTCCTCATCCTAAGGGCTCGTTTGTGCTTGTGTTCTTTTTTTCCTGTTTTAAGAACATTTGTGGCAACGATAATTTGTGTTGTGTTTCTCGGGTTAACTCCGATATCATTTGGGAGAATTGTAAAAAAGTAACATAAAAAAGGTATAAAAAATGTACCTCTACTTTAAGTTCACCAATTTGATCAGAGAATTGTACAATATTTATCACCCTTGGATCATCGCCCCTAAGGTAGACCTCTTGAAAAATCTTGAAAGTGTTAACCCCTACAAATGTTTTCTACAGCATACAAAATAATCAAGAGAATATCAAAACAACCGCACATTAAGTAAATTAAGTAATACAAGCTCTATGACATGAAAGTGATTTTTAACAGAATAAAGGACCAAAGTGGTCCTCCAACCATTTGCAATGATCCAAAATAGTCTTAGGCTAAGCAGAAAGCCAATTTAAGCCCCAAATTATTTACATAGAAACCAAAATTGTCCAAAGTTGTCCCCCGGAGGGACTATTTTAGTCCCCATAGAACGAGTTTTAGCCTCTATTTAAATAGTCTGGAGACGAAATTAGCCCTTTACATAGTTTGTGACCATTTTGGCCCCTTGCAAAATGTCGAGAGATCATTTTATTCCTTTTATCTTTTTAGCTTGCAAAAAGATAATGTGACTTGAAAATCTGCTTGGTTATTTTAATTATACTCAGAGGTGCTAAACATGTTATGAAGAAAAGTAGAGAGAGTGGTGAAGGATCTATAATGAAGATCATCTAACTATCTCGAAATGAAATTAACTACATCTTTAAAAAAGGTTTCTCATTTGCTCCAATGTGAGAGTATACCCCTAAGCATGAAGATGAATCTATATATGTGCAGCTTAATGGAGTTATGAGAGATCTTCAAACTATTTCCAGTTGATAAAATATGGAAAGAAAATCTCTTGAGGTATTCTTCATAGTTTCATTGATCCACCTTGAAGTTAAATTCATCAGAAACCTACACATGAGCCAAAACTTGAAAATGAATCCAAGTTTGAATTTGAATCAGCCCAGAACTGCACTGCTACACCTGAACTTGAGAGTGAATCTAATTATGACATTACATATGAATTTCAATTTGAATTTCAATTAAATTCCAAGCACCTAATATCCAAAGTAGCAGCTACTTAACATGAGGGATTACGAAAGTATATCATTCTATGTAAGAAATTCAGCCTAGTATTGTTAAGTATTTCGCTCTCAATTTCTAAAATTGCCAACTTAACACAAAGGACTTCATCAAACATATTGAATTGCATAAAAAATTTGCAATCTATATTTGAAAAACATTTAGAGTTCATTCCATCAAATAAACATACATCATATTTTGTAGCATTCATTACTGGTTATACTCGTGCGCGCCTAAGTGGATAAACAAATTTATCAAACATGATGAAACTTTAGAAGCTAGGCTCATTTTTCATTGCAGTGCTTAGGGCTAAAATAAGTAAATTATGCCTTTGTTATAGATATCCTATTTATTTAGTGATATTGAAGTTCAACCCAAACCACAATAAGAAAAGCGAATATTTTTATGGAAAGCAAATAGAACCTTACAGCCAACACACTTGAAAGGTAAAATACAACAACATGGCACCTGAAAATCTGAAATAACAAGAGACACAACACAAACACTCAAACTAGGGTTGAATCTAGGGGGGTTGGTGGTAGTCGGCAAAGGCTTGGAAGGTGGCGGAGAGGTGGAGGCGGCAGTTGGCAAGTAGAAAGCCACACAGCAGTGGTTTCCAAAGGTCCGGGCTGCAAGAAAGTAACAGGGATCGATGCAGTAGGGCTTTCCGGTGCAACAGGAGCAAAAATGCGGCAGGTCCGGAGTAGCAGCGGTAAGAGGCGACCGGGTTGGGGTGTCAGCAGCAAGGTGGAATGGGAGAAGGCGGCAGCAAGTTGGAAAGGGGGGGGTGCTGTTTCATATCATGTGCCACTAGCTTTGTTTTCTCATATCAATATGTTAGAAGATATTCAAATAAGTTATATCCATCAAATATCTTCTAACATACTGATGAGAAATTTTCCAAAGATTTATTTCCATCAAATGTAGAAATGCAATTTTAAGTATCAAGATAGTCACGTCATACTTGACTATAGTTTGCACGCTTTTCTTAAAACTGTAGTTTTTTGGTCATATGGTTAATTGACCCAATTATCAATGACATACTTCTATGAAATTTTTAGTCCCAATACCAATTGAAATATGAAGCATATGCTCGAGGATTTTTACTGAGATTAAATGGTGCACTAGAAGAAAGTCATAAAAATCAAATTTGAAATTCATAATTCGAAAACCACCAACTAAAACAAGAACTCGTTTACTTTTGTTGTAAACAAGAAAATATAAGAAATCTATTTCAAATTATAATTTACACTAAAAAAATTTATCGAGAAAATTGAATTTGTTTAAAAACATCTTGATCAAGATTCACACTGCAACAGGAATACCAATTGTGAATAATTAGATAAAGTCCACACTAAAAAAATTTATCGAGAAAATTGAATTTGTTGAAAAACATCTTGATCAAGATTCACACTGCAACGGGAATACCAATTGTGAATAATTAGATAAAGTCAATCACACTCAAAAACTAATATCAATTTATGAAGAAGAAAAGAGAATGAGATTAAGAGATCATAAAACATTGAAAATTTAGGTGATCGCATCAGTGCAAGGAGATTGCTTCCACTAGAAATTAGTAGTAGCATCTATAACACACTCAAATAATATAACACAGAACGAGAACTCAAGTTTTGAGAAAACATGAAACTTTAACAAACAAAAACTAACTAAAAATTACATTCATGAATACCAATATTTATAAGCATCCCCATTTAAAAAAGGTTAATACCCTCAACTCTTGAATCATTCAAATCGCTAGAATTATATTGCAGCATCCATTCATATGAGGGAGGTTAAGTCAGCAGCAATTGTGGAAGAGCAAGCATAATAAAAAGAGGAATTAGCAACTAATGCACTAGTTTTACATGATGGAGCATCCACAAAGGAAGACCAACACCAGAGCACAGAAACGGAAAAATTATTATAGAAACCAACTACAAGAGCTCAATATGTGAACTATAAAATGACACATATCCAAGGGATGTATTAATGTGTCACATTATCAATAACAATACTTCAATCACAAATAATATAAATAAGTAACCAATAATGATCTTCATTGGGATCAAGTTTTATCAATTTTTCATGATGATTTGATCACTCGTCAATCATATGACAACTACAATAATTATTGGATGGCACATACAAGCCATTTAAAAGTCTAGTTTTTTTACCTATCAAAAGTGTCTAAAACATACAAGATATATTTAACAACTATGCATTTAAATTCAACCTATTTCAAAGTCTCTACACTATGAAATCAAAATTATCTTATCCTGCAATCGATGATATCAACTGCAAATTTTGATGGGTAAAATTGATGATAAAATGATATTAAGAATTCGTCAATCGGGTATGTGAATAGTTTTAATGATGTTAAAGAGAATGAAAAATAATGATCTTGCATTTAATGATGATGACATCAAAATCTAATTAGGTAGAAAATGATAATTATCCTTCCATATAATTTGAAAGTTATGAGGGATAGCAAACAATGTAATCAACAATATAACCTTACATCAACTAAAGCATTTTACTCCTTGCTTGAAAATAATAGGAAAAAGGTGAATAACATAATAGTTATTTTCTTACTTGAATGGGAGATGCTGTTCCTGGCCTTGTGGTGAACATAAGTTGCCATAAACCTTCAATCAAATTGGACTTCGTCTACAAAAAGATATTGGAAAATCAAGTTTAATGTTATGGCATCGCATTAGATAAATTGCTTACCAAGATTCAAATAAATTATGTATTAATTTTACCACTTAAAGTATCGTAATTTAATTATGTTATGCCTTTTAACTAAAAAAAAAGCAGCGCTTAGCTGGAATGAATGAAAAAAAAGAAAGAAGATTCATTAAGCCAATGAAAACTAAGTGGAGAAGGCTAATGATGATGGTTTTAGAGAAAAAAGTTGTCTAAAAACAAATATAACTGCACATTAAAGAAAGATTTGATAACAGCAATTTACAACTATGTAAATGATGGTTGCGGACAAAGCCCTAATGACGAGAAGAGCACAAAAAGTCATTAGTATAAGTAAAACTAAGAAAGGCATAACAAAAACAGACCAAGATAATCACAATTATCACCAACCCTCCCAACTATTTCGGATAAGCATTATGATTCCTGAGAGAAAGAAAAAACATCAATGGCAAGTAAGCGTGACATTTCTTAAAACCATAATTTTATAGCAAGATAATGATATGAGTACGATTAAAATAATTACCAATATTTACCACCGAATAAGAAAATATACAAAAGAATCAAATATATAGAGTATGAAGTCAAGAATGAACTATTCAGCAGCACAAAAAAAAATAACAAATGGAACAAAAAATAACTAATTTGGAACACCTTACTTGAAGACTCGTGAAAACAAAAGTAATTAAATTTTTAATTATTATTAAGGCCTCTTCTAATAGATAGGAATTGAAATCTTCAGTCTATAAGGATATCATCACAGTATTGCTATCAGAACCGATGAAACAAATTCCAATGTCATGCTAGCAGATGATTTAGAAAGCATTTCTATAGGGCTAACAGGAGCAGTCACAATAGATTTAGAATCCCCTGTAAAGTCAATCAGTTGAAAATTTTGAGTGCAAATCTAAACAGAAGATTGGAAACTATTTTGTTAATATGAAGAGTGAAAATATTTGAATGATGTTATTTTATCAAAATATTTTATTCTCTCTAGTTTTAAACCAGACAGAGAAATTGTGCACATAGATTTTGTACAAAGAACATCACGGGAAATGCCTTCAAAGCCTGCCTTTCAATAATATCCACAAGACCTTGAGCTAATCCACTCCTTCTCTAATGATAAGATAACGTCAATTAGAACCAAAATTGTAGCCACAAAAAGCTTTGAAATACGAGCAATAGTGGCATCCGTTTGAGAAGTTTTCTAAGCATATAACCCAAGAAGCATAAAATGGATTGATTAAAGAATATAATTAAAGTTAAGGAAAAGCAACTCAAGCATGGGTGATAGATGGTTCCACAAAAATGCTAAAACAGCGACACCACTTAAACATATGCTTTGAAAAGCAATTAACATGGTAGATAGCTCAAAAGAAGAGTATAGTGTAGCTGCATCTGACATAATCTTAAAATAATGTGATTAGGAACAATTGTCCCAACTAAATAGTCACCAAAAAAGTGTAGGTTTGGTAGTTGCAAATGATGTCCATAGTTGGATGGCACAAAGAGAACTTATTTACCACGGAAAAATAGTGTGGTCTAGCATCATATCCTCATAAAAAATGAGTGTAGGATTACCTTATATATCATTTATAAAAAATGAGTGTAGGATTACCTTATATATCAATTGTTTTTTATGTTTTGGTGGAGTTGAGGCTTGATCAAAATGAAAACAAAAGTTGATGGAAGTAGAGCAATGCAATCTGAGTCCAATGATCCACCACAGTATTTGTAAAAGAATAAAAATTATGAGCAACAAGAGGAATGAGATCTAATGAAATGCTAACAATCAAATAAGCCTTCAAAATAAAAGGAATTATCGACACGAGAGACAATGACGATGGCAGAAATGGAACACCAACATGAACCCAACAGCATCCAATGAGGTAGATGAGTTTAATAAAAATAGAACTTAGGAGAGAGAGTGCCAACAAGTGCTTCCCAATAACGGCAAAGAAATGAGCAGCAAGAATTTAGAGCAAGAGACGAAAGGCATCCAATTGAAGAGCATCAGTGAAGGAGAAGAAGCACAAGGTCGCAAACCTAGGTAGCCTAGCAAGACAATCAAGCATTATGGCTACCCGGGCACCAACAAGTGCATAGGAATGCATACAAGAGTGCAATGCCATGAAAGCATGTAGCAAAAGTGCATGATGCACGATAATAGTGATGGTGCGCAAATGAGTATAATGGGATGAAGCAGCAGAGATAAAGGTGTTAACACAACGAACACATGCTAGCACTCGAAGCTATTTGAGTGCAAGACGGATATCTATGGCGCCTAGCAAGCGTGCAAGGATTGTCAAGGAGCGTCATTATAAATATCATCCCATACAACTAAATACGACATGAACCTATATAATGTTTCATGTTAGGTCATAAAATGTCAATTTAGAAGTTTAATGCAAGGTTCTAAATTATGATTTATGAAAAACATAAAAAATTTATCATTAGTAAAAGATATACAGCTGTTTAGAAAATGGCATGTGATTCCATGTAGATTTTCAATTTTAAAAAACATCTAAAATGTCATATGACTTCCAACAAAATAAAAAGCTTATTTTTTAATTCTAATAATGAAAATTTCTGAGTGCTAGAATTCATTGCTTTTTCTTTCTTTTTTTCTTTTTTTTTTTTTGCAAATTTATTATGTGTACATTATAGAAACATGCATCTCAATTTTTAATAATGATTCTTCAATAATTTTGCAAACATCTACAAAATCTCCATTTGGCTGATAAATGTTGATAAGATCATTTTAGAATGTTATGCCAAGCTATTTGAGCATAAAACTCTTACAAAAATCTTTCTATTTTCTTATTTACATTCATCAATAATTTTATTTATCCTTCTTCCTATTACATTTTATTCAAATTATATTTTTTGTAATTCTTTTAAAGAAATAACAGCATAAACCATCTCTCATCTTCTCCCTGTTTATATATATATATATATATATATATATATATATGCACAACCAATAAGACAATCATAAATTTGTTTATCTGTTTATTTCCTTTTTTAAATTTACGAAAGTATTTAAATAAATAAAACACTGTTTAACAATATAAAGTTCATCTAACTTATATTACATACGAATTTGATAAAATTTATAACTAAAATTTTTAAGTGACACGGATGAATAAAACCATAGAAATTATAAAATTTGAACCTTCATTTAATATTTTGAACAACTAAAATTTTACCACATGAATTCAAGAAGAAAATATAAATGATTATAAGATTAGAACGAATAACTTTATTATATATGAAAAAATACTATATATTTGAGCTTGAGGCAATATTTTGGAAGAAAAAACTACCCCAACACATTGCAAAACGAAATCACAATATTATTCGTACAAAATGCCAAAAAAAAAATTTAATTATAAATTGAGTGTATACATTTTATCGTATGAAAGCTTTTATTTAAATTAATATATGTGGATAAATTTACGACTATTTTATTAAACTGCCATGGGAGGTATAACTGATATTAATCTCCTAGGAGTATAATTCTCTTATTCTATTATAAATCCTAAAAAATATATGTGGCTTCTAATTCAACCTTAAAATTCCTTACTAAATTAAGGAAATGCCTTATTAAAAATATAATATTATTATAATACAAATTAATTTAATTATTTACATTTTTGTTAATTTTATTATTAACATGAAGCACCTGCAAACAAACTAGTATAAAGTCTAGGTTCCCATTACCATAGTCCAATGAAAAAAAATACTTACAGGATCAGGTATGCCCTTTAGATTCTCTAGTGTTTCTACAGCACGCTCCACTTCCTGTAAGCAGTAGAAGTTCTCAAAAAAACATCCCATAACAGAGTTAACAGTGCATCATCCAGCAAATCTCCAAAATGAGGCAAAGGCTTGGCAATAAAAACAAATAATCCAACCAGATAACATGCACATGCTTCCTAATTTCTATTGCAAGCATTCCTTTTAAACAATTCCAAAGTGAACGATCAGATAGAAGTTGCGCAATGGAAGAAAAAGAAATGAGGAGAAGATGCAAAAGATAATAGAATATCACCTTCAGCTGCTGAGGAGATGCAGAACGACCGCGCCCTTGGATACCAATTAGGGCATCGACGAGAGCCGATTCCGGCTCAGTGAAGGAAATTTCGCGTTCCTCCACCAGAGACGCGAAGACACCGTGAAGCTGCGGCCGTCTACCTAAGTATTTAGACGATAACGGACGTACAGTGGGAGCTGAAGTCGTCCATCTCCATGAGATGAGAGGCGGAAACCCTGGCCTCGCTGCTCCGACGGCCATTCAAAGGAGAACGACGAGGAGAGCGTTTGTTCGGTTCTCATTTCTTCCGCTTCCTCCTACTGATAGCAGAGCGTTTGGTTTATCTTAAGCGGGGCCCACAACTACTCCACACAGGCTGCCCATATCAGTTCAGCGTCGCACGTCTGAGAAAAATATGGTGCAAGTGAGTTGAGCTGACTCGCGAGCAGGTCAAGCCCGACTCGGTAAGTGGCACATGAACTGAGCTCTATGAACTAACAAGCCAAGCTCAAGCCAACCCCGACCCGACCCAATTGATTAAG
>NW_018164855.1:363277-369818 GCF_001263595.1 Phalaenopsis equestris
GATTGTTCTTTTAGTCTCCCTACGGGCCGTTTGATATTTTTCTCAGTTCTTTAAGCCATTACATTTAAACTAATTTTTATAACATAACTTCTTATATTTTATCTTTTCTTGCACATTATTATTCCACCACCAACTATTTTTATTTATAAAAACTTTTTCTTTTGATTCTCCAAGCACATATTTTGATACTTGTTTAAAAGTGTTTGTTACTTTATCCCACATAACATTTGCTTCTTCATGAATAACCCAAATTTTAAAATCTTGAATTTTACTCATAAAAATAATTTTATTTGTGTCTTTTAAGTTTTTCCATCTAATTCTACGATAATGAGTCATAGTATTTTTTTTATTTTACAACTCTTAATCTTAAAATCTAAAACTAATAAACAATGTTGGGTACTTAAATTTTCACTTGGAATGACCTTACAATCTTTACAATCTTCTTCTCATAAGAAAATAATCAAATTGTGTTTTATTAGATCCACTCTTATAAGTAATTAGTTGTTCATCTCTTTTCTTAAATAAAGTATTAGTAATACTAAAATCATACGCTGAAACAAAATAAAAAATAGCTCTACCTTCTTCATTAGCTACTCTAAAACCGTAGCCACCATGAATATTTTTGAAATCTTCTACCACTCTACCGACATGTCCATTTAAATCTCCTCCAATAAAAATTCTTTCTTCAAGAGGTATCATTTGTATTAAGTCTTCTAAGTCATTCCAAAATTTATCTTTAGACCCTGTATCTAAACCTACTTGAGGAGAATAAACGCTTATAATATTAAAAATCTTAGTATCAATGATAATCTTAAGGGCTATAATTCTATCACCAACTCTATTAATTTTTACAACATTATCTTTCAAACTCTTATCTATAATTACACCTACACCATTTCTAGTGCGACTCTTACCAGAATACCAAAGTTTAAAACCTAAATTATCAATCTCCTTAGCCTTTTCTCCCACCCACTTAGTTTCTTGAATACATAAGATATTAATTTTCATATGAATCATAATATCAACTAATTCCATTAATTTACCATTGAGAGTATCTATATTCCACAATTCCACGATCATATCCTAATATTAGTTTCATTAGTTTCATGGACTAATTTATTTACCCGCATTAATATCCTAACATTATTTATAACTAATTCCGTCAATTTTGACATCATTAAGGCACTCAAATGTTCAATAAACTTCGTATGATCAAAGGAAGCTCTCTGGATCTTCTGATCAAAATGATTCATATTTCTGCATTAATTGCACCCAGAACAGTACAAATAAAGTCACATCCCTCTCATGAGGGGGGTTGAAATCTGGAGAGGGAGCCTGAGACCTTTAGGAAAAATTGTAGTTCAGCATCACCGTCAATCATCGCCGAACACTGCCGACCTCCATCGTCGACCAGCGCCAAACTCCGTCGCCGATCGCAGTCGACCATCGCCAACCCCAAATACAATCACCGATCATCGTCAACCTCCGCCAACCATCATCGCTTGCAGTCAACGTCGTAATCTGAAAAATATAGTTACCCTTTCCCGTCTATGAGATAAGAGATTTCTGTAATCATCAATTAATAGTGAATTTTCGCAACTTGGCCAAACCCCGTGTTTTTCCCCTTTACGGGCTTTCCACGTAAAAACTTTTGGAGTTGTCACTATTTTTTTTCTTTTTCATTTAAAAGTTTACAGAATTCTTGTACAACGCTAAGACGATAATTCGATACTCTACCGTCGTTAATTTTCTGGCACGCATCAATTAGCAATGCAAATTCTGAATTTGCATTAATTTACAAATTGCCATGAATTTTGACATCATTAAGGCACTCAAATGTTCAGTAAACTTCGTATGATCAAAGGAAGCTCTCCGGATCCTCCGATCAAAATGATTCATATTTCTGCATTAATTGCACCCAAAACAGTACAAATAAAGTCACATCCCTCTCATAAGGGGGGGTTGAAGCTGGAGAGGGAGCCTGAGACCTTTAGGAAAAATTGTAGTTCAGCATCACCGTCAATCATTGTCGAACATTGCCGACCTCCATCGTCGACCAACGCAAAACTCCGTCGTCGATCGCAGTCGACCATCGCCAACCCCAAATACAATCACTGATCATCGTCAACCTCCGCCAACCATCATCGATCACCACCATCCAAACGTTTTCAGTCAACTTCGTAATCTGAAAAATATAGTTACCCTTTCCCGTCTATGAGATAAGAGATTTCTGTAATCATCAATTAATAGTGAATTTTCGCAACTTGGCCAAACCCCGTGTTTTTCCCTTTTACGGGCTTTCCACGTAAAAACTTTTGGAGTTGTCACTATTTTTTTTCTTTTTCATTTAATTGTTTACAGAATTCTCGTACAACGTTAAGACGATAATTCGATACTCTACCGCCGTTAATTTTCTGGCATGCATCAATTAGCAATGCAAATTATGAATTTGCATTAATTTACAAATTGTCATGATAACTTTATTCATTATAATTAAGAGAAACTAAACATTAATTATCAATAATGAAATTAAATAAAAATTATAACGGTCATTATATTGTTTTTTTTAATTTAATAAGGAGTGAATGACATAATAATATAACATCCACTTAAATTATAACAATATAAATCTCACTCGGGGTCTGTTTGGGGAGGCTCCGCCTTATTAAAAAAAATTATGAAGCTGCTGAAAAATAATCGGGTGTTCGAAAAGCTGCAGTGGCAATTACAATTTTTTTTTAAAATTAGACCGTAGCTAGAAAAGTTGCAGCCGCACCTAATCAGGACTGGTGGGAAAACGTAGATTTCAGCGGCGACCTTTTGAAAAAGCTGTCAAAACGCTGTTCACCCAAACAAACAAAACTGCGGTGCGATGCCGCTAAAATTTTGTTTTTACCCAAAAAATTAAAAAGGCGATGCGGTGTCAGATCATCACCGCACCCTAAGAGAGAGGTGGGCTTTTAATTATCTTACCATTGGCCTCAACCATTGTTAAAGCATGATTTTTGGAGATAAATCGAGTGAAATAAAGAAAAGAGGTTTTGATGCCTTCTCATTTTTATTACACCATTATCTTAATACCTATACATTCAAGAATGTAAGCCCTCACCTTAAAATTTTATTTTTATCTATTTGTTTATTATTCTATATAATTAGAGATTAGTTTAGTTCATGGCATAATCAAATGAGATTGATAAGCTTTTTTTGAGAAACCAAATTTAATTTTAATGTTTATGTAGGGAGGTTTTAACATGATTCAATAAAGACGTTCAACTGTATGATATTATCTCTGTGGTAACCTAAGAAAGTGTTGAGAGATAGTTTTATTAAAGGAAGATTTACATACATACCATGCCACTCAATCCCAATATATTTACATATTTAACCCCTAAACTTAAATTTTTACATACATGTCGCCTTATCTAATGCATGAAAAGATGTATGTCACTTTTCCAAAGTTAAAACAACGATATTATTTTATTTGACATGAAACATCTAGGAGTTATAACTGTAAGAAGAAAGGTTTAGGTTTTAGATATATGTATATGTAGGAATTGGAAGGTTTGCATGTAAATACCCCTTTATTGAGTTCTATGTAAAAGAGAAAATTGTGTATAGATTCTCAATTTATAGCATTTATGACATGTTTATTTATGCATTTGGAACCTATCTTCTTTCTGCTCGAATGCTGACATATTGGTTAGAAATAAAGTAAAGAACTTCAAGATGTTGGATCCTGCCCCAGTATGTATGTGTGTGTGTGTGTGTGTGTGTCTGTAGATGCTGCCCCAGTATGTATGTGTGTGTGTGTGTGTGTGTGTGTGTGTGTTATTTCACATATAGGTGTATAGCTTAAATAAATATATCTAGACTGAAAATTAGTTTTTTTATCTGTTTTAGGCTGAACTAGAGAATTAGTGATATTGGTGTTGAGATATTTTATGATGGAAATAATTGATTACTAGCTTTTAAGTTGGGATTGATTAAGAAATATACATTAGAAGCTATCCTTAAACAACATGAATTATAAAATGATGCTTAAATTTGATATTTTGATTATTCAGGCATTGATGTTCTGTGTTAGGTGTGTGTTCTTCATGAAATTTCAAAGTGTAAAATTATGTAATCCGTTGCCTCTTAAATCCAAGTCTCAATTTATTGTTTCCAATTACTCCTGCAATGCTAGCATGATATTGAATGACAGTTAGGCCATATGTTTATTTGAAAGGATTGGTTTAGAGGATGCAAATGGAGAAGCTAGAAAGGAAACCTGGGATGTGGAGTGGGTTTGTGAGAGGATGAATGAGTTGTGTGAAACTCATAAAACAATATTGTTGCGTTGTAGAAAAATCAAGACACATAAGACTAGGCTCTGTTTGACGAAGCTAATAATTCGTCGCTCAAAGTGGGCCGCGGGGTTCGATTCGCGGCTCGCGTTCCGCCAAAACGGCGTCCCGCCGCGCTGGAGACGACGAACCAAACGGGTGAGATTCGCGGCTGCTCCACGCTCCGCGCAAAAACCGTCGCGCCAAACAGACCCTTAGAAATTCATATACGTCAAAAGTATGTTGCACACGTCAGATAAACTTTATAGAAAGTTCTTAATAGCATAAATAAACTTCTTTGAGAAAAAAAAAAGAGAGAAATTAGAGAATGAGCTTATCAAATATTTAACTATTGACAATTAAATAACTGAAAAACATAACTTCATCATCATCACTATCATTTTATTATAAATAGCAGTTTTTTATTAGTCCAACATACTTCATTATAATCATGTAAAAGATTGCTATACAACAATAAAAATATTTAAAATTAAAAATAAGTCCTACACTATGTAATTTGGCAAATATTAATGTTGGCAGGAATCTTATAGTTACATGTATAACACTAAAGTTTTAATCTTTATATTATTGAACATATCTGTCTTTGAATCAAACCCAAGGAATAAATCATCAGAATTAATTTATTTGATATTTATCACCTCGTGGAGGAAAAAATGTTTTCTTTTACATTCTCTTTTTCCATTTTATATAGTTATATTTATTATAAAGTATATGTGAGTAATAATTATATTCAGATGATAATATATTAGAGATAACATAATTTATATCTTTCATCTGCTTACTTCGCCTAGTCACATTTCTGTTGGGCTAAGTGGAGAAGGCCAAATGAAAATGGCCAAGTGGAGATAGGTGATTAATGAGAGTCGACTAGAGAGGGCCGACTAGTAAGTGTCGGCTGGAGATGGTTGATTTATGGGGTTCTATTAACTATGATTGATTGGAGAGGGTCGATAAGAGCGGGCCAACTGGAGAGGATCGTGTGACAAGTGTCGAGTGATGAGTAGTTGAGTTCAGCGGGTTTTCTGAACAATTTCAATGTCATTAACTGTGGAAGAGAATTTCTATCATACATATTAGTTCTTGGATTTTCTTATCTTTTTGAAAGATAACTGTGAAAAATAATAAAAGAATAATGAATGTGAAACTAACATTTTTCATCTCTATTTGGCAAGAGCATGTTTCTCTGGCTTGAAGAATGAATTTAGTAAATGCATTTTTTACCCCAAATAAAGTTAAGAAATTATTTAAGCAAAAAAATGAATGGTGTGTCTCTCTATGTTTAGATAATTCATTTGCTTGGAGGCTCTTAGTTTTAGTAATTGTATTGGGGGCACTATGACTACACCTAAAGGATTCTGTCCTATGGGCATTTTGACTCACCTTTATGGAGTAGTCTCATAAATTATTAGCTCATTGTTATGACAATTGACGTAATGGTCTTAGGGAGAGTTCTTCAATTGTTATCAATGAAATGAGTCTTTTCTTTTTTTATGCGACTATATTGACTATTTTTTTTATAACATGACCCAGTTACTGAGAAATTCAAGTTGTTTTGTTGAATTCAAACTATTCGCCTTGGGGTCATAACACTCTTACAAGAAGTAGTCGTCACAATTTTCAAATTTACCTAGCTGTGATATCATTTTCTTCAATCCATCTCTTCAATCCATAGGTTATCTGAATCATTTATTTGACAAGTTGTACTTTGGAAAAGGCTCATATAAATTTGTCCATAACATTTGACTATTGAGCTGAGCAGGGTCCAAAAGATCAGACAACTTCCTTTTACTCTGAGAAAACTTGCCAATGAGAGGCAAGTTCCTCGAGTGTTACGACTGAATTCACATCGAAGAAGTTTAAAAAAGCATAAATGTAAAAATAAGAATGAGAATTCAGAGACATTTTTCTTGTTAGAGTTCTTCTTGAAGCTTAGCCCCACTTCTTCGTAGCTTGCTTCCATTGACGAAACTATTTTTCTGATGATGTTTTTTGGAGAATTTTCTTGGGAGAGAAATTTTTCAGGTCGATTGCAAACGATTCAATATAGAAGGCTGAGTGGAGGAGGTCGACTAGACGAGGCCGATGGGACGAGACCGAGTACTGGTGGTCGAATGGATGAGTTTGACTATTCGAGGAAGAGTTGTCTAATGCATTATATGTTGCTAGTGTTATGTGGCGCCCGTTATAAAAAAAAA